>NC_065877.1:25438950-25741980 GCF_933775445.1 Argentina anserina
GCAGCGGCCAAAGGCTTCGATAACACTTAGGGAATTTCTACCTATGGAACTTCTCCAACATGATCAAAAGGGCGAGGACCAGGAGAGAGTACTACAATGCTCTATGGTCACGATTAACTCAACCACGGCTTCTGACACTGATGGTGAAAAAGAAAATGATTTCAAACTTGAAGTTGACCAAATTCACTTACGTTCTGGTCTAGCTATTCCATCTGCTAGCCACAAGGATTTGAAAGTGTCTAAGAAGTATAAATTGAAGGGTGATCAGAAGAAGCTAACTGATGTTGTGCCACAAAATCCTATAGAAGGGAAATCTACAAAGGAGACATCAAAAAAGTCGAAAGAAATCCCACAAAGGTGCAAATATGACATCTTGGTACACCTCCAACGCATTCCTTCGCTTTTGAGCGTGTATGATGCTTTACGTATGTCGAAAGACTTAAGAGAAGCATTGATTGAAGCCTTATTGAGTCCAGATTTGTATAAAGACGAGATGGCGGAAGTAGATACAACCACGTCAAGGATTTGCCCAAGTTTTATCACATTTGGGGAGGAAGACTTGTTGTTGGGACATGAATATCACAACAGACCGCTCTATGTCACCGGACTTGTGGGTAATACTATGGTCAACAGAATCCTCCTCGATTGTGGTTCAGCTGTAAATTTGCTACCTCTCAAAATGCTCCACATCATGGGAATGAGTGCCAAACAATTATCCCCATCCATGCTTACTATCCAGGGTTTCAACCAGGCTGGTCAAAAAGCGATGGGAACTATTCTCTTGCAGATGGAAATTGGGGAGTTATTATCCAATGCCTTATTTCATGTGATTGATGCTCCAACATCCTACAATGTTCTATTGGGGCGCCCATGGCTCCATAACTATGGTATTGTCCCTTCGACGTTACATCAATGTTTCAAATGGATAGAAAAAGGAGTGGTCAAGAAGGTTGTTGCAGACACTGACCCGTTCAGAGGCGAGGAAGTAAACTATTCAGATGCGAAGTTCTATAAATCATCAGAATTGCCTACTGCCAATAAAACAGTCACAATTCAAATACCTGAGCATGTAGAAGAAGTGGAAAGATCAGAGCTTCCTGGTTCACCTAAGCATCCTAAACTCAATCTAAATACTTCACCTTCAGAAAATGAAACGTCTCGGGTTCCAAAGGCATCAAAGCCAAAGATAGTCTTCAAGTACATAAGGAAGGACCAACGGGAGCCTGGGCAAAAGGCCATGATACAAATCAAAGACACGTTGGAGACACTTATGACAAGCTACGTTCATCCTCTTCGCAGGATTGACCAATCTATTCTAAGCAACAATATTGTAATCTCCACAACGTTCGATGGTAGACAAGCTAAAAAAAGGCGAGTAGTTTCTTTCAAGAACATGGAGTCGAGATCTATATCATCTGCTCCTTTGAAAGTTAAACTAGAAAAGGGTAAGGTAACTTCAAAAGCCAGTCCCCTCAGGGTCACTGTTCAACAGGTGAATGGGATGCTCAAAGCAAAAGTTTTTGAACCGAGTTCCCTAGAGATGGAAGTCTTCACAGATCTTGAAAAGACTATGTTTCGTGGAGAAGACATGCAGGAGACATCTGACTTACAACAATTTGATGCCAAGTTTCCACCCCGTGTCCCTGTTTTTCAGCGTTTAGCAGTTAATTTTCAGCCTCGAGTTTCAGTGTTCCAACGTTTGGGCATCTCTCAACCTGGATCGCAAAGAAGTAGAAAATGGAAACTCAAGACAAGGCAACAAAGAATATCGATTGCTAGACAAACAGGCGAGTCTATCGAAGAATCATCATCAACAAATTGTGTATCTGTCGAAGAAATTCCAAATGAGGAAAAGATATCTGCAAGTGAAGAGGAACAAGAATTCATCGACAATGCTGAACCTGCTCCACCACAAATGGAAGATGGAGGCCAAGCAACTGTTGATGAGCTACAAGAAATAAACCTCGGCGACGCTGAAGACCCAAAACCCATATTTGTGAGTGCTCTTTTGACTCTAGAAGAAATGCAAGATTACAAGGATCTTCTTGAAGAATATAAAGATGTGTTTGCATGGGGATATCAAGACATGCCCGGCTTGGACCCAGAAATTGCTGTTCATAAGTTGGCGGTGTCGACAGAGAAGCGATGGGTGAAACAAGCACCAAGACGTTTCCGCCCAGAGTTAGCCACTCAAATCAAAACTGAGGTGGATAAACTCATTGATGTTGGTTTTATTCGAGAAGTCAAATACCCTACTTGGTTGGCAAATATTGTTCCTGTCCAAAAGAAGAATGGACAAATTCGCATCTGTGTGGACTACAGAGATCTCAATGAGGCATGTCCAAAAGATGAATTTCCCTTACCAATCACAGAATTGTTGGTTGATGCTACAACAGGTTTTAGCGCTATGTCCTTCATGGATGGCTTCTCAGGTTATAATCAAATCAAAATGGCGCCTGAGGATGAAGAGCTGACAGCATTTCGCACTCCAAAAGGAGTATATTGTTACACAGTGATGCCTTTCGGTTTAAAGAATGCGGGTGCTACGTACCAGAGAGCAATGACTGTAATTTTCAGTGACATGTTACACAACACAGTTGAATGCTATGTGGATGACTTGGTGGTCAAAAGCAAGAAAAGGGAACATCATTTAATCAATTTGAGAAGAGTCTTTGAGAGGCTTCGCAAACATAAGCTCAAAATGAATCCACTCAAGTGTGCATTTGGGGTAACATCTGGAAAATTTCTCGGTTTTGTTGTCAGATATCGAGGAATAGAAATCGATCCTACCAAAATTAAAGCAATCAGGGAAATACCGCCACCAAAGAATCTCCGTGAGTTGCGAGGTCTACAAGGGAGGCTTGCTTATATTAGAAGGTTCATCTCGAATCTCTCAGGTAGATGCCAACCCTTTACGAGACTAATGAAAAAAGATGTGCCTTTCGTGTGGGATCTAGCATGTCAAAACGCCTTCAATGATATCAAGGAGTACTTGCTCAACCCACCAGTCTTAATGGCACCTATAAAAGGGAGACCTCTAATCCTTTATATTGCAGCTCTTGAGCGTTCATTGGGGGCATTACTTGCACAAAATAATGACGAAGGGAAAGAAAATGCTCTCTACTACTTAAGTCGAACTTTGGTGGGAGCGGAACATAATTATACGCCTATCGAGAAGATTTGTCTGGCCTTAGTCTTTGCTGCACAGAAATTGCGACATTATTTGCTCGCTCATAGTGTCACTTTGATCTCTAAAGCGGACCCTCTTAAGCATCTTATGTCAAAGCCTGTGCCATCAGGACGACTTGCTAAATGGTTATTATGTCTATCAGAATTCGAGATCAGATATGTGCCTCAAAAAGCAGTTAAAGGTCAAGCATTGGCAGACTTCTTGGCGGCGCATCCAATTCCCGACAATTTTGAATTACCTGAAGATTTGCCTGGTGAAGAAGTCTTTTCAACAGAAATTCCCCTATGGCAGTTATACTTTGATGGAGCGGCTAGAAAACAAGGAGCAGGAGCAGGAGTTGTCTTTCTTACACCATCTGGCGGTATACTCCCGTACTCATTTTCTCTTATGGCCTTGTGCTCGAATAATGTTGCAGAATATGAAGCACTTGTCATTGGCCTCGAGATAGCTTTGGAAATGCGGATTAGCTTCTTGCAAGTGTTCGGTGATTCCCAATTAGTCATCAGACAGGTAAACGATGAGTATGCGGTTAAAAATGTGAGCCTTGTCCCCTACTACCAGAGAGTCAAATATCTTATGGCACAGTTTGGAAAGGTTCGCATCAACCATGTTCCCAGGTCGGGAAATGATAAAGCGGATGCACTAGCAAATCTAGCAGCCTCATTGACACTCCCTGATGAAAGGGACATTCAAATAACAGTGGGTGAACGCCAATTACTGCCTACAGCTCTCGAACGAATAGAAGCTACCCATGAGACATATGTGGTCTTCGTACTTGAAGTTGAAGAAGAGTCTGATTGGCGAAAGGACATGATCGAGTACTTTCTGACCAGAAAATTGCCTTATGATCTGAAGAAAAGGGTTTATGTAAGGCGCACAGCTCCTCGATTCGTTTATATCAACGACACCTTATATAGAAGATCATTCAACGGAATACTTTTAAGGTGTTTGTCAAAAGATGAATCACTTCAAGCTCTCAAAGATACGCATGCTGGTACTTGTGGAGCCCATCAAGCTGGCCCAAAACTAGCCGCCCAATTGAAGAGATTAGGTTATTATTGGCCATCAATGATACGAGACTCGATCAACTACGCCAAGACATGCAAGGCTTGCCAAATGCATGGAGATTTCATACATCAACCTCCATTGCCTCTTCATCCTGCGATTCTTTCATACCCATTTGAAGCATGGGGTTTAGATGTTGTTGGGGCCATTGCCCCAAAATCCTCGCAGCTGCACCAATACATTTTGGCTGCAACAGATTATTTCTCTAAATGGAGTGAGGCAATTCCCCTCAAGGCAGTGAGGGCTGATGACGTAGCAAATTTTATCAAGACTCATATCATATATCGCTTCGGAGTCCCCTCAAAGATAATATCTGACAATGCCTCATACTTCAAGTGCAAAGCCATGGTCACACTATGCGAGAAATATAATATACAACATGCATTCTCATCGAGCTACAATCCGTCAGCTAATGGTCAAGCAGAGGCTTTCAATAAAGTTCTTTGCAACATCCTAAAGAAGATGGTCTCAAAAAGCAAAAGAGATTGGCATGAGCGTCTCCCCGAGGCATTATGGGCATATCGAACTACTATTCGCACACCAACTGGTTGTACACCTTTCAACTTGGTCTACGGATCTGAAGCAGTGCTACCATTAGAACTTCAACTACCATCCTTGAGAGTAGCTATGCTACTAGAAAATCCAGATGAAAATGCAAAAGTTAGACTCGCGGAGCTCGAGGCACTTGATGAAAAGAGGCTAGATGTCCAGCAAAGACTCGAAATATATCAGGCTCAGGTTTCAGGCGCCTTCAACAAGAAAGTTAAGTTCCGGTCTTTTAGGGTTGGAGATTTGGTCTGGACTCTCCGAAGGCCTATCATTGTCACCAGGAGATCAAAGGGGAAGTTCGAGCCTAAATGGGAAGGTCCATATGTGGTCACCAGGGTCTTTTCTAAAGGCGCCTACGAGCTTTCGAATGCTGACGGGGATTGCATTTTCCCTAGTGTCAATGGAAAGTTTGTCAAAAGGTTTTATGCCTAAAAGCTCGCTAGATTGAAAACCCGAAAGGGTGGTCTATGCAAAATTAGGGCTAAACAAATGATGGATAAAAAAAAGCTCGCTAGATCAAAAGAAACCCGAAAGGGTGATCTAGGCAAAAGTTAGAGCAAAATCCCCCCGAACTACGACGGCTTGATCCCCTCAAAAGGGGTACGTAGGCAGTCTGGTATTTAAACCGGATGCGGCCACCACCCCCCAATTTTTTTTAAAACCTGAATCAATCAGGCGAACTACGTGTAGCTTGATCCCTTCATCGGGTACGTAGGCAATCTAGTTGTAAAACTAGATCCAGCTGCAGAATTTTCAAAAAAAAAATCTCTTTCCCAAAATCAAATTGGGTGAACTACGTTTGGCTTGATTCCTTTACGGGATACGTAGGCAATCCAGTGACAAACTAGATCCAGCCATATTTTCAAACCAATCATCTTTTGTCCTTAATACTTTCTTGTTTTCAGGTACGAGAGTTTGATTTAGTGCAATGCCATCGGGTAGTAGCAGCATTTGTTGATTATCATAGTTCTTAAATAACCGAGTATAAAGTGAAGCAATATTCCATTGAGTTCAGTATTTGCAATTTGAGCTTGCTCTTTGCATGGAAACATGGGTTTTCGTCTTTTTCATCATGTTGCTACCATGAGATAAAAGCTACATACATGTGTGCAATAAATTAAAGCAATATCAAATGAGCGTGTGCACATGACACCTCCCGGGAGCAAAATTCTACAAAGCTAAATATATGTAAAAAAAATAAGTTTTGTAGGATAAATTCTTCATCCCTATTCTGAAGCACAGAGAAGTAGTTCGTTCTTTACAAGATGATTACTTGGCTACTCAAATCTCTCATATGGTTACTTGGTTACTCAAATCCCTCAAGGATCCCTTGTTACTGTTAATGTTCTTGTTCTCTTAATCCCTTGCGGACTGTTCTATGGTGATTTGGCTCTATGGCTATTATCCTTTAGTGACTTGGCTCTCTGATTACTGGTTATTTTGGCTGCTTGTTACGGCTCTCGGTTACTGGTTATGTATGGATACTGGTTCTCTATGATACTAAGGCTATTATGGTTCTCTGGTTACTATGGCTACCATGTTCTGGATACTAAATTGACTATGGCTCCATACTACCGTGCTATCTTTGCTTTGCAAAGTGGTTACCCTCGCTACAGCCGAATCTCACATCAAGTAATAGAAGTATATGGTGTCTGTATGAATGTAAATATGCTAGCTTCACTCATAACCGATGTCAAGCTCCAGTGAAAAAAAAAGATATAAAAAGTAAATTTACTATGGCTCCATACTACCGTGCTATCTTTGCTTTGCAAAGTGGTTACCCTCGCTACAGCCGAATCTCACATCAAGTAATAGAAGTATATGGTGTCTGCATGAATGTAAATATGCTAGCTTCACTCATAACCGATATAAAAAGTTGAATAAAGGTTCCACTCACACAGTCCAAAAGATTGTGAAGAGTCAATAACTCCTCGAGCTCATCTTATATGCCCAAATGATTGTGAAGAGTCAATAACTCCTCGAGCTCATCTTATATGCCCAAAAGATTGTGAAGAATCAATAACTCCTCGAGCTCATCTTGTCTGCCCAAAAGTCTGTAAGGAGTATAATATCTTCTCGAGCTCATCTTGCCGTGATTTACATGAAGTCTTGGCTCGATCAAATTCAGCAAGTTTGTCCTCATCAGCTTTAGTTCTCGCTTCGAGGAGATCTTTGTCTAACTTGCTATGATGCTCTAGGGACTCTTTAGTTTGGCTGATTTTTCTTTCAAGATGATCTTTTGCAGTCTCATAATTCTTACGCAGTTGCTGGGCCTTCTTCTCTTCCTTAATAACATGTTCTTCAGTGGCCTTCAGGTATATGAGTTCTTGGTCAAGGTTCAATAGCTCAGAGTTAAGGGATTCCTTGGCAGCTTGGCACTCTTCATGACTTTGTATCAGTTTACGGATGTGTTCAATATCCAAGTTTGAGCCAACCTCTATAGCTTCCATGTCATGACTTAGCAGATCTGCTATTTCAAAGGCTTGACCAAGCTTTGCGGTAAACCATTCAAAGTTATCCATACCAACTCCCAGTATCTCAATCATTGACCTCAATAAATTCAGCGACTCTGAAACTTCACTTCGACGATCAAGAATGGCTTTAAGTGGACAAGATGAGTCCAATTGACTTAAAATAAGTTGGATTTCATTAATGATAAAGTCCACCGCCCTCTTATTTGTGCCTGCAGCAAAAGTTTCACTCAAAAAGGGAACTTCAGTTGTCGAACACGCATTTTCATCAACATTCGTATCGAAGTCCAAGGGTTCAGTAGCTCCACTAACAGAGTCTTGGCTAGCTTCAGTTTGGATGATAGGGCTCCCTAAATCATGATTCAAGGACTGGGGGTCTGCATTCGAATTATTAGTATCCAACATCACAATCTCTGAGGATTCAATCATTTCAGCTTCCTCTGATGTCGTCTTTGGTGTCAAGTTTTGGGGCGGCGGCTCAGATTCAGGACTATTGGGCCCTGAAATTCGTGTTATCACCGATTTTAGCTTTGGAATGACAATTCTATCACTATCACAGGGGGCAATGTTTCTACTCCCGGCAGATTTATCATAAGGAGCAATGATATCGTCAATTATATGACCACCAGAACTGTCATATTCAGTCCATTGCTTGGGGGGAGGCGACGCTCCATGATCTGGACCTTCGTTTTGGTGTCGCTTTGGAAGACTGTTCTCATGATTATTTGAAGGTCTTTTCCGAAGTCCACCTGGCATGTTTGTCCTTCTCTTTGATGAGGATTGTTGGTCATGGGCGGTCGATCTGTTTCTATTACGTGCAGTTGATCCACCTCTTTCCTCTTCGGAAAATGGAATTTCTCTTTTTGGGTTGGAAGAGAATTCTCTGATGGACTTGATCACAAAAACGTTATCTTTTTTATCCAGGCGACGTTTTGTTAGTGTCAAGTATACAGTAGACAATGATCTACCCAAATATGGTGCGCAAGCTCTCATCCACCATCTGCAATATGTCCAAGTGCATGCCCCATTATAAGTGGAGCGTGGAATATAGAAACGGACACCGGTATTACTTTGGTGAAAAATCTGTTGGGCTTTTGCTAAATCCTCGATACAACACTGATGTCTTTTGTTAAGACCAAAGCTGAGTTTGTTAGCAGGAACCCCTTGATCAAAGCCAAATTGGCGAGCGAATCTGTTCGGGTAATATGGTTCCAAACAAAGATCATAACCTACTCTCACCGAGAGCAGTGAGGAGCGCATACAAATCAGTAATTCAAGCTGGTCATCTGACAAGTTGGTACTATCGTCAATCAAGAACAAACCATTTTCTTCCATAAAAGAAGTTGGACGGTAAGCCACTGAAATAGCAGTCCTGAAAACACGTCTAGCTGAGGAAATATCTAAGTCAATGGCCTCAATGCCAGCATACCTGGCCAAATGCGGATGGCAACTGGGAAAGTCATTGTCAGGACGAGACTTGTATAAGCATGGGAAGTGCTCTCCAAGCCAACCAATGACGTAATGAATGGGAAGGCAAACATTTGAATTTCCAGGCCCTTGCGGATCTGTAACAGCTAGGCCAAGGCCATGGTAGATATAGCCAAGCACTGAAGGTGCTAGAGAAACCTTAATTCCATGTGCCATCAAAGCAGCCATATAAAAGGTTCCGGGTCGGAGATAGGAATTACCGGAAGGTAAGACAAATCGGCTAAGCCAATATGCTAAAAATGCAGCCAAGTCCCCATCCGTTGATATTATCAAATCAGGTTGTCGTTCTTGGAATCGGCCTTGATTCGGATAAGCTCTCCTCTTTCCGATCTCACCATACGCTGCATACAGTAGCTTCCCACGATAGAAGTGTTTTGCCCACTCATCCCAATAAATAAAATTTCTCTTATAGAAGGTGCACAACTGAGAATGAATACCTAAAAGCTCAATAACTGTGCCACAACATCGGTCATTGCATGTTAATTCCTTGTTGACAGGTATAAATTCCTCGTATGGATGCCCCAATATTGGTAAGCCTCCAATGACCTTCATATCATACAGAGATATCCCCATTTCTCCATTCCCATGGTGCAATGTATTGGTCAGTGGCCCCCATAATTCACAGAAGGCTTTCCATATGTTTATGGAATAATGATAGGGAAAGCAAGAGATCCCAATGGCTCCAAGTATTCCTGTCTTCTCTAAAATGCTCCCAAACCTCCTTGTTATCAAATCGGTCCACTCCATGGTGCCAAGCTCGAAGGTTGCTATCCCTTTAAAATGAGGTGGATTTTTCCAATCTTGTTTATCTCTAAGCATCTTGTGTAGAATAGGATAGAAGTCTTCCTGAGGAGTGAAGGCATCCCCATCTTTATCATTGTTCACCTTTTCTAAAACATGAGCTGGGAAAGATGGGCCAAAGCTGCGACATGTCCTTATAATTTGATCCTCAGAGCTATGGTCAAAGATGAGGTGCCCTGAATGAACCTGTACCTCAGTTACCCAAGTAACTATGTCTTTGGGAAAAGATTGAACAGGAATGAGGCTCAGCAATGACGACCTGTTATATTTTGGACCATCCTCGAGTACTTTTCCGGAAGCATCAAGAGCTCTTTCAGAGCAAATATGGCCGTTTGCATCCATGACCTAAAAAAAATAGAATTATAAGTTCCAGAGCATAACATGCAAGATCATCCCAATACACCAAATTGTGTTTAGGAAAATATATATAATGGCAGGAGGAGCTAAAAGACTTGCAAGAAAAGTAAAACGTGGTTATTTATGGCTTAACCAATCTATGAAGAGCCTTACCACCCTTCTGTTTTGCATGATGTCCAGCTCGTTTCAATTGAGGCCGTTGGGTTTCCGAAAGACTATTTGCTTCAATTCTCAGGGTTGGTAATATTGAGTGTTCAAAAGCCACCAGTAAGAAGCATTAGAGGCTGTTGATGTCTGCAAATTTATAAGGATGTTTTAATTGAAGAATGAATGTCCTTATCCATCTTGAGTTTAGAAAACCCTGTGGCAATCTCAATCCTTTGCAGACTATGATATTGCCTCCCACTTCAGATCCATCTCAAAAAAAAAAAACGATCTCGACAAAGCTCAAGCAGTATGGTTTGCATAGCTAAAGGTCAAAGTCATACATTTATCAAGCCTCGCACGCGCAAGGTCTTCCACGCACGACGCTTGGGGGGCACTGTAGAAACCGAAAAAAAATTGATTACAGTTATGATAAATTTCAGAAAAAATAAAATGCCTAATAATAAGGAAAAAATGTTGCTTCTGAAGATGATAGAGTCCAAATGCTCCTAGGCTTCCAAAAGCCTCTTACGGAGCTGAAATAGATCAATTAAGAAGAAGTTGAGTTTAAGTTGAAGTCCCTTTCGGGTTCTCAAAAGGATGAGTCCTAATCATTTGTAGGAGGAGCCGTGATCAACTCAACCTGAATTAATTGGCTACAAGACTTCTATAAATAAAGACTTCTTCTACTGTTAAAAAAAAAAAAGCACAGAGAAGAAGGAGACGGGGGCAGAAGGACGCACAGGAGAACAAAGCAACGTGGAGGAGGCAATTCACACCAACGCAAACAGGAGGAGGCAGAGGAGAGCAACGCGAGTAGAGAAGAAAGAAAAGGAGGAGAACAACGCAGAAGCAGAGAAATAAAGCTACAAAGGTTGGCACTCTCTCCATCTTCTCTGTGTGCACAGGCTTTCCGGGAAGTGGAATGGCAGCGTCCCCATAACATATTCCGAGAAGCATCTCGATAATAATTCCGAGCTCTCTGAAGCCATCTCTTTATGTCAACAAACAGGCGATTTTTTTTGTTTCTTCTCAATTCGCATGACACAAAGAATGAAGCTGAGAAAATAAAAGAGGCATTATACGAAGTTGAAATCTATCTTAAAGATGACAAATCAAAAACTAAAAGCTGTGAAGCGGTGCCGACATGAGGAAGCAAAAATAAGAAGATTTAGTTTGATGCATAGATAATCATGCCTTCTGTGCAAAGTGTACGAGGTGGAGTTTGGCTCTAGACATGTTAAAATATGATTAAATCAAGTAAGTGGTAGGTATGGGGCTTGTTCAGAAGAGGTGTCGCCATAGAAAAATTTATCAAGCTTGGTGGTGCTTTGGTGGTGCTTATCAAATATGGGAGTACAAGATGAATGAGGAAGATGTATGATCAATACGTGCATGGCAGTGGTGCTAATTTTTCAAAGGCAGCTCAAAAACAAATTGATGGCCTTCCTTGTACTGATCTTCTTCCATCAGAGAGACCATGATTACAAGATGAGAATATAACTCTACAATGATCAATTTAAGCTATGATATAGCCGGTCTCGACATCAAAGTCCCTGCACCAATGAACGTGATCCACGCCAAGCCCTCAACAAAAGATTTTATCTTTGATGGTCTAAACTCCAAATCAGATAGCCAAAGTCGAGTCCGTCGGTACAAGTCTCTCGGCCTCCTACCAAATTAATGGAAGTAGGCCCACGCTAGCCCATGTCTCACTTGAAACTCAAACTATCGACAATTCAAAATTAAAGTGAAGAAGTGTAAAGCCCATGTCAAGTATCAAAGTCCAACTGCAAAGCTCGGCACGGGTGCCCAAATCAAATATTCAAGTCCACTAAATGCCGAGGCCCGTTGCAAAGCCCGGTGCTACTCCAAGCAATCCACTAAATATCGAGGCCCGTTGCAAAGCCCGACACTATTTTCAAGCATGCCACTAAATTCCGAGGCCCGTTGCAAAGCCCGGCAAACACTCTATCAAATTGGGTGTCCAAAGAAATACGCTTGATGGATTCAAGTTCTACACACATCCGTTAAGCTCGAATGTCGGTACAAAACCGAAAGCTAAAAATTATGAACTACGATCGGTTTGATCCCTCAAAAGGGGTACGTAGGCAATCTAGCGACCCACTAGATGCAACCACATATCCTAAATCAAATCCCTGACTCCACCAGTCAAATTCAGCCAATCCGAATCTTTGACACACCAGTCAAATTCACCAAGCATCAGAAAAATCAAATCATTCCCAAAAGCAAGCTCGAGAACTTTAAATCCTCACAAATGTCTCAAACACAAATTCTAAGTAAATGGGTCATCTACCCATCGGAATCTCAAAAGCCCGGAACTACATGTGGTTTGATCCCGCAAGGGTATGTAGGCAATCTAGAATCAAATAATCTAGATGCAACCGCATCATAAACACTATTCCAAATTCCAAAATCAAAGCCCTCCATTGAGTCATTTACTCATTGGAATTCTTGAACTACGAGTGGCTTGATCCCTCCTGGGGTACGTAGGCAGCCTGTAAAATAAATCAGGCGCAGCTGCAAATCCACACAAACACACACACCTCTCGGTGATTTCGTATTTTGAAATAAAGGGTTTTCCCTTGAGGCAAGGGTTGTAATTAAGAGATATTATAGCGTCTTGAATGGCTCGAACTGACATATTTAATGCTCTATTGCAGGGCGAGATTGTGCTAGGGTGAAATCATGTTTATTCACATTTTTTTTTGCTCTACAACGACTCCATGTAGATTTGGATTTTCGCACAAACTGATATTCAGGTAATATGTGGATCATGAATTCATGATAACAATTATTACATTTGAAACTAATGATTACCATAGTATGTTAGGATGTTTGACTTACTTATCCTAGTTGACTCGGGAATAGCCTGAAGTGTCGTATATTACTCTTCTTTTAAAACGCATTGTTTCGCTTTGTTTAAACGCAGCGTTTGGCTTGTGGAGTAGTGACCTGTTCTGACTAGTGTAGTGGCGGATGTTAGTTACAGCTCTCCCAGCAATTGCTGGGAGAAAATTTTGGGGGCCAGGCTTTATCTAGAATACCCGCTGGGCAAAAAAAAAAAAACAGATTTTTACAACCTTATTAACCAACTAACCTAAGCCCAACCCAATATATCAACCCTTAATTAACAAAGTGATGTAACTAGGCACACGTCACAATTAATCAAACGTGTGTTCCACTCTTGAGAAGATCAATAACTAATATTGGCTATTGATTATTGCACTATTGTTGCTCACTTCTCTTCTCACGTATGTTGCCATGTTCTATTCTCAAGGCACAACTGCGACACCGAGTCACCAATCTGTTGCCCTATTTCTATTGCACCATGCAAAATTATTCTTCAGTTGTATCAATTCTTCTATCACTTGAATTACTTCTTTGCACAGGAAAGATGAATGAAATAGATTTAGGTAATTAATTCTTATTTTGATTCTTACAATCTTACTATTGTTTTTGAGTTCTTCACTTCCTTTCATATCATGTTTATTTGATTAATTGATTCTTTTATTTATTTATTCTTAGTTGCCTCTTACTGTCACTGATATCAGAATTTGGCCATTTGGGGACTGCGAATCAGCTGGTCAAGGCTTCTCAGCTTCAGGAAAATAATTACTAATCTTGTTGGGAATTCTATCTATTAAGGTTAGATATGTTTCCTAAATTATGATGTCATTCTTTACCAATCCAAATATATTATGCATGTCTTCTTCAAACTTTGAGAAATATTCTTTGAATTGTTTATGGATACTTGGATGGACACTTATGTGTATTGAACATATAAACTTATTATAGATTTATATAATGAATATATACAGGAGCATGTGGCTTTGATTAATGCATTGGATATGATAAAATAAATCATTGATCATATAAGAAATTTGTTATTGTTGTTATTCTAATAGGATGTCTGATCACCACCTAAACCCAAACGAATGAAGAATCTTTTTTCGTTCTATAAGAGGTATTGATTGATCATTTCGAGTCTATTAGATCATAGAACATAATTCAGATAGAGTATTTTATATAACAGTTCTTAATATTTCTTATTTATTTGCGATTCTTATATATCTTTCGAATTATTGATGAATAGTATGTAAATAAATATTGTTTTACCTTCTTCAGAGTTTTCATAACAGTTGATACTTTTTTTTCCGCTCACCTAACTTTCAGACTTTAGATTCGCCACTGGACTAGTGTCGAGCTGACACTTGTCCTCCATGAAAAGGTCGTTGTATTTATCTTCGGCTGAGGCTGAGTGAAGGCTATCGATGAATTTAAGTCATAATTTCCATTTCTAGCTCTTGCAATTACTGTTCTTATCATTATTGTTCTTCTTTTGTTCTTTAAATCCAATTAAACCCATAAGTTAGGGCTTAAACCCTAACATAGTAATAGTTCTACTTCCAAGAGGTAGTGGTCCAAAGTCCAAACCACCATGATCCCCAGCCACTTACCAGAGTAATCAGATTAATGAACCCGAAAAAAAAAAATACAAATTCTGATTTCATGAGAAAATAAAGTTGAAGATATAAAGCGATCGGACACCTCCAACGACACCTTAATATAAAAGGGCATGATTTGTTAAAAAGTGAATTACGTACTGTAAAGTCAAGAAACCATTATTCTTTCTTTGTATTAGTCCTTCTGGTATTGAGCCCTCCAGATTGTTTTTCTCCAAGTTTCTACAAAGGTGTATCACAAAATTTTACCATGTAAACATATTACAAAATCAATATATTACACTTAAATACCAAGTCACCGAACAAAAATAATAATAATAATAATAATAAGCTGGATTAAGTTATATACTTACAGAAAAGTTAACTTTGGCAATTGAGAGAAGATATCTGGAATTTGTCCGGTTAAGTTGTTGTTTGATAAATCCCTGGATTAATCATTAATTAGCTCAAGTCAGGTTGCAAATAAAATCAGGGTTCTGTTTATGTACTTATATTATATATATTATAATTAACCAAATGGCTTACAGATGCACTAAATTTGGCAACTGAGACAAAAACTCTGGAATTTGTCCTATCAAATTGTTGTTTGATAGATCTCTGAAACCATGAGCAGCTCAACTCATTAATGCTAAACAGATTAGTTGTGGCGCGGCAGATCAGACTCTGCAATCTCATGGAAAGAATAGCAAGGTAGACATATATGTTGATACTTACAAGGATATAATTCTTGGCGACTCATCATCTTCATAATAACTACATTTGAGACCTTCCCATGAGTAACTGGTAGGTGTACATGGATCTCCTTGCCAATTCCTTTTAATTTTGTAACTCGACTTTATGTTTGTGATTGCGACAACTGTATATCCAGATCGAAGATTTATATCATCATACGTAATAAACATATACATACACACAAATATATAGGGATTAATTTCAATTTACTACTCTGAACTTTATATCCAGTGTGTGTACCTTTTTTTTCTTTTTTTTCAATCACGTGTGTCCTTAAAGTTTTTAAAAACCCTCACAACTGGATAAAATTATAAATTTGAGCCTACGATCTACGTCAAGATCCAAATATGGATGAGAGAATGATGACCCATTATTCAGTTTATGACCATTTAAAGAGCAAAACCATCTTATAGATATCTATTTCATTATTTTAATAACATAAGTTTGAAGGAAATTTAAAGATTTGTTCTGATTGAATTTTAAAAGTATAAGGGCACACATGATTGAAAAAAAAAAAAAACACACCTGATAAATAGTTAAAGAGTTAAAGTTGAGGGTAGTAAACTGAAATTATTCCAATATATAATTCCTTACCATCTTCTTGGTTAGTTTCCATCTCGGAGAATTCTTTTAGAATATAAATCTCAAAGCCATTGAGAATGGGTGGAAGGGAAGAGATCTCAGTCCTGGAGATTCTTATATCATTTGGTCCTCCCTTCAAAGCTTTGCGGTTAAAAATAGTGTTAGTCTTCAAATATGTGGGAGCCAATGGCCCATAAAAGTGCACTCCATTGATAGTAATGTTGAACTGTCTAGACTGGTTGGCTCGGAGTCTTTCAACTTCTGCAAAGTGGAAGTAAATGTGGTAATCTGCATTTTTATCGTTAGCCGCAGGTGGCCAGATATTACTCAATGAAGCATTCGCATTTTTGGGCGTGGCAGCGGTACTCATAACAGCATATGGTAGTTGAATATAGATGTCATCAGATGACATACTACTAGAGACGTCACTGGTAGTTGAGCTACTCAGTTGTGTCCAATATTCGAAATTGTAGAAATACAAGAAGCGATCAAGAACATCGAATGGATACCTAAAGGAAGTAGTTCACAATGACTCAATGAGTATTCGATCATGCATGATTCGGAACATAGTTTCTGAACAAGTTAGAGCATATATAAGTTCATGGTTTAAGCAAATGTACTCAATGCAGAGACTAGAGAATACAGACGTACACGTACAAAATATATGCATATCCAGGTTCCTTCTAGGGAGTTCTAGCGTGGACAGTTTGCAGACATGATATATTTGGTTAAAAGCTAGCTCAGGCTTTTTTGAAATGTGATATTCTCTAGTCATAAACTCATAATCATTCATTTTTATGCTCCCTACTTTTAAAGGAACAAAATATAATATAGAAATGAACTGCATGTTCAAATCATCCAATATTCCATAAAATAACAATAAACATTAGGTAAGAAAACTGAAAATATACATACTTAATAACTAAGTAAATAATTAGGACAGTATTAAATTGATGTTGTGGAATGTTAAACCTATCACATCATTTGTGCATCTCACCTTTATTATGTTTTATTATGTGCATGCATGATTTAGTTGATGTTACAACATTTTTTTTACTTAGGAAATTGAAATCTACACCTTATTTTGCAATACACATTCCTTTTTTTATATAATAACTTAATTTTTATTTTAGTGACATGTGTTTTATGTCTTTATAAAAAATTTAATTAAATATGAAAATAAAGAGTACGTGTTGATTATAGAAATGTGAATTTCACCCCCTTTATTATCAAATGAGGTGATTAGTTGTCACATCAGCTGTAAGATGAGATGCATGCACTATGCCAAAAGATGATTTTATTCAGATCGATGAAAGATTAGAATTCAGTAGCTAGAATGCTAGATGAGTCACCACTCACCTGTATCCTGTTAAATTAGGTTCTAATTGACCAGTGTCAAACCGAGAGACAAGTGCCATAGGCCCCATATTTGGTGGATAAGTCGAGTTGGGTAGAGGCCTTAACTCAATTGCAGAAACAAATGGAATTCCCGAATTCTTGTTCACCAAACAAACTTGTACATAGTTTCTGGGTTTTTGGACGTAATATATGAGCTCCTTGCAGGCACGGATGCAGAGGTGGGCTGAGGTTTGCTAAAGCCCACCTCATTTTTGTCAAAGGAAATCTAAATTTTACTATATATTAGAGCATAAGAAAAAAAATAAAATAAAAAATAGGCTAAAAGTCGAGACTTTTTCTCTCATCCACCGCTCCACGACTCTACTCTCTCTCTTCTCAGTCCTCTACAGTTCTTTATCTCTCTAAAACTCTAATCACTCTATTGGGAAAATCTTCATCTTTAATCATATTGATTAAGTAATCTCAGGTATATATCGATTGATTCATATCTATTTCTTATATTAGTTTTTTGAGTTTATTTGGCATGTTTTTTCTAGGTTTCTTTATCAACACAAAATACATATCATAATTCATTTCACTTGAATCTCAGTCTTCTATCTTGTTCCAATAGGTGTAAGCTATCATTTCCATGTTAAAATTATCATTATTATGCTACGAAGTCCTTAAAAACATTTTTTTGCTTCGTCCAAACTTAGCACACCTTATTCTTAAATCCTGGATCCGTCTCTGGCTCCTTGGATACGCCAATGGATGCATTCAAAAGCCTCACTGAATCCCACAAATTTGTTCCGCCATACATATCAAATTCCGGTAACATATCCTGCCTATCATAATTCCCATATACGAAAATTGCTCGGATCAAATATTTGGTATCACTTGTAGTGTTTATTTTGTAGCAGTTCCTGATGCCTTCCGGAAAGCTCCTTAGAGATTGATATGGTTTTTTGTAGTCATCCAAATATTTATCCAGTATGAAGTTACTTACACCACTATCGACGACGTTTGAGTCCGGAATGTACTTAATTCCAGTGACGTTTCAGCATAGGTAGGACCCGAATGACCACAATCTATGCTAATGAAGCCTGCGATCGAGATAAATATATATATAAGTATGATGAATTCCTATATGGCTATATCCATAACGGTATTAGTCACAAAGAGAAGATAAATTAAGGAGTAGCTTAAAAAGAAGTGGGGAGGGCTATATATCCATTTAATTCATTATCAGTATTTCTATTTCAGTAACATATATACACGTTGAGAGACTAAACTCTCTACGTGTGTGTAGGCTCTGAACACATGCAAGCATCTATATGAATTCGGTCGTACCTGACGGATCATCATGAGCATGAACTAGGAGCAGAAGATTTAGAGCACACCACAGAAGTAGAGATCTGAATATCGACCACATTAATACACGATCAAGTACTTTTGGGGAGTGGCCGAAGGATATACCGGCAGGTTAGCTAGCTATTGATTGTAGTGAAGTAGACGAGAAGCATTGGCAACGTCTTTGCTTTAGTTATAAAGCGAGCGAAAGCAAGCCTGGCAAACAATTTGGCAATTTGCAGAAACCAACGACATGCAGATAATTAAGGGTCGGACCGGCCAGTATGAATGGTATGGGAGTATGGGACCAAAGTCTGCAAGTAGATCTGGCCAATAATTCTTGCCAGTAAATGAGATTTTTGTTTCGATAATTCGCTGGTAGATGAGATGGAAGAGATCGACTTGACTGGGCAATGCGCGTGCATGCTTTCATATTTAAGGTATAGCTAGCTGGAGAAGTACGTACCCAACCGGCCAGTTATATTCGGTCATGTGGTCGAGCTTCAGAGACCAATCAATGCAGTAGGGAAGGCCTGGTAGGCTGTGACGACGAAGATATGCATGGGACAGTAGTAGCAAATTGACTAGTAAAAGAAGGTGTTCCTTGAGGGCCTTTGGATTTATTCTTCGACCAAACCAATCAATTGTACTAGATTAAGAGCCAAGCCGGGCTATCTGGCTGAGAGATCGCCGAACTCAAGTCCCACTCACCATGAGTGAAAAGCCACCAGACGCCACCGGTAGAAACAAAGGTTCCCAATGTCACGCCACCAAAATTTCGACTATCAAAACTCAAATTCTGAAGTCATGAAAACTCTAAAATAATCTCAATAAATCGAAATTATTTTAAATGTTACAGCGGATCATTACTGAGTTCATGGTACAACTCAGTCAAAATGATTATTACAAACTAAATTTATAATTCAACATTATATCAAATGGAAATGTAAAAATCCTCACAAATCATCACCACAAGATAAAGTAAAACAACTTCAAAGCTTAAGAGTTATCCGTCGATTTTCGCTAATCCACACATGCGGAATTATCCCCTACACCATTAAATAGGTGCACCGAGATTGTAAACACAAACCCGGTAAGATTTGCAGCTCGTATGAGTAAAACAACAATATACTCGCATAAAAATGTATATACAAAAATCCACAAAACATCAATAATAAATACACTCATGAGTCATTAGACGGCCCATCTTGTTGTCTAATAATATGTGCTCATGAGAAGTTGGGCAACCCCCCTGTTTACCCAAATGCATTTATAATACCGGTACTCATGAGCGCTGGTACACCTCTGTTACCCCTCATGATAGTACGCCGCCGATATTAGGCAACTACCTGCTACCCAATATCCAAAACATGGGTACTCATAAGCCGATAACTCATATGTTACCTCTTATGCAGTACACTGGCAGACAGACTAGAGCTCTAACTGTATCGTAACTGTCGCTCGACTAAAACTAGGTTTCGACATGCCAACACGTCCGAAGACTGGTCCGAATACAGAAAAACACGTCCGAAGACATAACACACGTCTGAAGACAAAACAAAGTTTTAACAGAAACTCAATGTTAAAACCATGTACTATAATCATCACATGATATTGTACAAATCGAATCAACATGCTTAATAAATAAATCTCAACACCAAAATGAACTTATTCGCAACGGAAATTACGACAGTATATAATATAGCAAACCATATATATGTACCTAATTTACCATTTATACACATACACAATCCACTATATCATATACATATCATAGTTTGTTCTTTAAAATTTAGCATATTTCTGAATCACCGCAAGGGTAGATTCGTCACTGTGAGATTTTTACTCACTTTATAATCCTGAGCGTAATTTCCACGATTCTGAAAGTGAATGTTTTACTTGATGTATCGATCACCTAGAGAAGATAAGAAGTGAATTTAGAATTGTTACATAAAACCTTAAATGCCGAAACAGTAATAATATTTTACTGTTAAACAATTTCTGGTTTTTACGAAATTACTGTTCATGTAGTTACTATTCACGTATTATTGTACAAATACATATTAATTACGTATTCATGTACGAGTACATACTATTTACGTATTTATTTACGTATGCATACTATTTACATATTATTGTACATCCATGTACTATTCAATCGTAAATACTGTCTCAGTAAATAATAATTACCGATTTAACATTTAGAATTTACTTTTTACAATTACTGCATGTAATTTACATTTACATTTACTGTACGTAAAATAATTTCACATTTACTGTACGTCAATCACTTTTTACATTCACCGTACGTAAAAATAAATTTCACGAAATTACTGTTTTAAAATCACTGTTCACGCGCCACCGCACATGGCGGTGTGTGGGGTACACGCGCCACCTCCGGCGACCGCGCGTGGGGCCCACGCACCGACTTTGAAACCGGCACGTAGCTAGCCACCGCCGCCCCCAAACTCTTCCTTTCTTCCCCCTCTATCCTCCTACGGCCTCAGGCCGTCTCTTGGGCACCCCACCTCCCCTCACGCGCCGCCTAAGGCGGCGATACTCCTCATCCTCTTCCTCCTCCTCCAATTCACTCCTAAATTCACCCAAATCACTCACAATACATCCAATCACACAACCCTTACCTCAACAAAGCTCGAGAACCACTGGATGATAGCCGGAGGTGGAGCTCGAACGGCGGAGGAGAATCGCAGGCTCGGGTTGCTGCGCGGCGACTCACGGCGGCAACCCAAAGAAGGAGATCGCCGGCGGCGAAATTTCTGAGGGAGAGAGAGAGAGAGAGAGAGAGAGGAATCGGGGAGAGAGAAAGAAGAGGGAGGCGGGGTGTGGAGAGAGAAAGGGTTTCCGAAAATGAAAATCCTACTAAAAATTTCCTTTTATACCCACTTTCAAAATCTGAAACTAACTTCCGTCGTTAATAACTTTTACGTATGACGTCCGATTAGAACGTGTGACGTGTCCATGAACTCGTAACGACAAGCTCTACAACTTTCGTGAATGAAGTTTTCGCAACCGAGCGACGAAGTAAAAGTCGATTCTCGCATCGCGGAAACGTAACGTTTTTCTAATTCACATTTCCGATATCGGTTCCGTTTTTGATTTCCGACGTCCAAAGCGAAACAAACACGTTTAATGAATTTTACAAACTTAATAAATTTTAAAACAATCTAATAATTAGTTCCGAAAAAATTCGGGTTATTACACCCAACCCTAAGAATTTGACACCTCCGCCCTCACTCAAAACGGACAAATCTAACACACTACTACCCCGCAACCCAGATCGGGTTTGAAAACACCAACTATCCCCTGTCTCACCGCCGGCAGGGAGCAAGAGATTCAATCTTGATTGAAACTCCAAAGGTGTCGGAGATCCGACGTTGCAATCAAATCCATCGACACAAAAATAGGCCAAAGAAGTCACGGCCTTCTGGTAGAAGCCGTCAAAGTTTAGGTTCCAGCGAGCCATGCCACTGACACCATAATTTGGCCAAGAAGATGGAAGAAATCCCTTCGGCTTGGAGCCACCACCATGGGAGTGATGACATCTGAGTTGTTGGCACTTGGCAGCGGAAGCCACCACCGAGAGAGAGAGGCATATTTTTAGGTTTTGGATCGATAAAAGCTCACACACCGACTAGCAACAAACTAAAAAGGCAGCCATTTTTCACCTTCAGACTAGTCAAAACTAGCCCGTAGATATCAAAGGGTTGAGATCACTTGATATGTGGACAGCTAGCCCGTAGAATTATTTTCACTAGCTTTCTCATCGGGCGTGTTAATTAATGTATAGTAATTTTTCATTCTCTCCCGACGACGTTTTATTGGTATTTAAACTATTATATATTTAATAATTGTTATTTAATTGATGAAATTTTTTAAAGGTAAATTATGGTTTAGTACCAAAATAAATTTTAAATTATAAAAAAATTTAAAGAAGATAATCAAATTAAAAGATGATCATCACATTTAATTGAAAATTATAAAAAGGTTAACAACCTCCAAACAAAATTAGAAAAAAAAAAGTCATTTTTTAAATATTTTATTGACTATTTTTCCCTTTTTCACTATTTTTTCATTCTTTTTCTTATTCCGATCATAACTTTTCCGTTCGGTAATGGATTTAAGCGTGGTTGGTACCGTTGGAAAGATATTTCTTTCCTATTTCATTTGATATCATACCCACTCCGGATCGACCACCATAGATGTGATGCTTGTTTGGAGTGGATGCAGGATTACTATCCATTTTTTGAGTTAGAAGATGCAGTGGGATTTAAGGTGAGTAAACCTCACATTGATAATCATGATCGAAGTTATTTTACAATTATCAAATCGCTAAATGAGAAATTATTTTACAAAATAATTTTTTATTTTAAATTATATGAAATTGATCATCTACGGTTTATCAGTAAGTAAAAATGGTTTTCATATAAAAATGACTTTTAAAAGGTTTAGCGATTGTGAACTATAGTTGGTATTAGTGGGTGATTCCTGAGTGAATGTCTATACACACACACATGTGTGTGTGTGTGTATGTGTGTGTGGAATATATGTATTGATGGTAGTGTATTGTGAGATGTTTTAATTGTGACCTTGGGTGAAGTTACTCAAATATAATTGTCATATCATGTTTTAGTGGATATGTGATGTGGAAGGATATGTTGTTTTATGAGTCATGTGAGACTCCTTTAGGTACAATGTACATCAAATGAGTGATTGATTACATTGTACTATGGTTTTGATGTTTGAGTAATGTTAAAATGTTTTTGTCTTTGAACAGCCACAGTGGTGATAGAGACAATTATTTTGGGGTGCAATAAATATCACTTGATTGATTGATTATATTGTACATATTGTTTTTAACATTGTGTCATGTCAAAATATTTTTTTTCTTCAGACAGTCACAATGGTGATAGTGGTAATTAAATTAAGAACCAATGCTTTTGGCCGGATGATTGGTTACGATTAGTTAGCGCTCTAATCTATCTACCGTGCATTGCATGAGGGGTAACCGAGTAGGGTTATCTGCTCATGGGTGCATATTTTTAGAAGCAAATTTATTTATGATATTTTCTTGGATTTATATTGAGTTCTTAAAATTCTTCTTTTCGTGTCTTCCCTTGTGTACATGTGATCTTTTGAACTAAAGTTTATGCAGGGATTACATTTATTTTAATTACTTATATTTGTGGATTCTTGAACTATGCTTTTATGCAGAAATCACTAATTTATATCATGCATTTATGTGAGTGTGTTTTGTGTGGTTAAATGATTGTTGCTTATATTGAAAAATTATAAGCATGTGATTCTTGAGTCTGGTTTACTTATACGAACTTTATAAACTTACTGGGTTCGTTGTTTACAACCCAGTGCACTAATCCATGATGTAGGGTTATATGTGCAAGTGAGAGTATTCAGGTTTGCAATATAAGAGATTAGAGAAGTTGAGCTAGAGATAGGAGTATTGTAATTCCTTGATTGTTTGTAGTAAGTCTCTCAGGAGCGCATAAATTCATCACTCAAGTTGTGTACCACGCTGTAAGTGTAATATTCTAATTTGATGCAAGTTGTCATGTTTTGAATTTGAATTTTTATTATTCAAAATTTGGGGCGTGACACGAATGTCGGATCTAGAAGAGGAGGAGAGGCACATAATGATGATTGAAATCATCCCACAAATAATTGGGTTCATTCCACTTGGAATAATTTATCTGAGAAAATTGTGTATATACATTTAGATTGAGATTGTAATCGAATTCGTAAGAAAACATTTTGCAAAGAGTGTTCCTTCCGATGTTCCCCGAGAATTACAGGATCTTTGTTGAAGTTTGCTTTGAACTTTGAATTGCAATATTTTGACCCATAATTGTTACTATTCTTCAATAAATTTGCAGTTCACCTGTTTTGTATTCCCTAACAAATGGCATGGTGTCGACTCATGTTTTCAATTCTTTTGCAATTATAACATCACACCCTTAACCATCAGTACCATTTTCAACTAGAGAAGATGTACAACAATCAGATGTTTTGACTTTCAACCATCATCATCCAGGAAATAGATTGTATGCACTATGGAGTGTAGACATCGTTGAATACTTTACTGATATCAAGACCATGTCAGCCTTTGATTTATGGAGACAAATACAATGAAATCAAAACCAGCATATCTTTTATTTTTTTTGGAAGGAGGTAAAAAACAAAGTTGACAGAAATCCTCAATACCCAATTCCATTGGAAAAAAAACCCTCACTACCCAAAGAGGCGGCGGCAGCTATGGATTCATGGTCTTGAAGTTTCTTGGGGTTTTCATGGAGGCACATTGGTTTGGCTTGGAACAATATCTATTCTACAAAGTGGCTTTGTAATATCTTGATCGTGAGTACTTCTAATATATGACATCAACATGCTTAGATCAGATCGATTATGTTTAGGATTTTTTGAAGGTATCTTGTCGAGTGGAATGGATTAAAGGAGACGCGAGGATTACTGGTATGATGGTAAGGATGGAAAGATGGAGGCCCAGCCTGGGTGTGGGAGGGTCTGCAATTAGATATTGCTGAAATTGGGCGGCGGAGCAATTCAAGGATTTCGGGTTCGAGGACTATTTGGGTCTGGGTTTGGGAACAACAACGCTCTTCTCTCAAAGCTGACTTCCACGTGTCCAACGAATTGTGATAGGAAAGTTTCATTTTATTATTTGTTTATGTTTTTGGACTGATGGAATCAAACAATTTACTGAGAGACTGATAATTTCGCACGTGCTGCTGGTGCTGGACACTACTGAATACACTCTCATTCATTCATGTTATAATATATTTTGATTTTTGACACTGACTTTTAAAAAAATAATTTGGGTAACCGGTGAGGATGGGGTATAACTAAAGAACAAAATCTCTCCGATATTTCTGATATATCCTCTGATATCTCCCTTAAAAAAAACGATATATCTTAGGGGTAAGTATCTTATTTTTTTTCCGTATTTGCAATATTTCTCTTATAACATAAAATATATCCGATATTTTTCTGATATTTATGATATATCTTCGATATTTAGAGAAATATTTGAAAATTTTTACTTAAAAAAATTTAACTCAATTTGAAGATGTTTAGGACTCTCCTTGACCTGAGGTTTTTGATTAATTAATCACATCGAGCCTCGAGGGATATAAAAAATAAGACTATAAGAGTAGTCATTCAATCGGCTAATTTTTAATTTTTCGTAAAAGATATCGAGATGAGTTGTGAAAGTTCAAGTCTTAACTCTTAAAAGTCAAGTCATATCAGTGACTAGTGCTCTCCTTAACCTTGAGAGAATCCAAAATAAAGGGTCACAACGTAGTCTCACACTCTCATGAAGGTCATAAGAGAATATCTAGAATTTTAGTAACAAGTCTTGTTCTCAAGGAATATAGAAAGAGTAGTAATCTTTATCTCCTTGACGTCCTCTCAAATGATATCTAGATAAGGAGTGTTCTCTTCGAGCACTATTGGGGAAAGTAAGAAAACATGAGTCACATTATAGTCTTTGTCTCCTAAAAGTTCCCTCATACCTTCATAAATTGCTAGCAACCCGTGAACCCATCATGAAAGGATGATAATACTGAAATTTGCCATGCGTATTTTAGCACAAACGGCTTTCTCTTCTGCTTGTGAAAGAAAATGGAGTACTTTTGCTCTTATTCATACAAAGCAAGGAACCGTCTTGCATATCAGAAGTTGGAAAAACTCGTATATTACTACTACAACATGAAGTTACGACTACGCGATAAACAAGCAAAGGATAATGTGATCAATGAAAACAATTATATCGATCTACTTCATGTTGCTAGTGAACCACTTCAGAATGAGATTGATCATCTTCATAATTGGATTATGCATGCACACCTCGATGATGAAAATGGCAACCCTCATCCACATGTCGTAGAAAAGGCAATTGATTTTGGAATTGATGTAAGCAAGGTATTATCTGATAAAGTTGGAGCCCCGAGAGATGATTCAGATAATGCTAGTGTGTGGGGCGGTGTAGCAACTCTAGATAGTTCAAATAGTGATGATGGTGGTGGTGGTGGTGGTGGTAATGGTGATGGTAGTGGTGGAAGTCGACAAGGTGGTGGAGATACAAGGTTTGAATATGGACAATTTTATGTAGGTGGAAAATTTGACCAGTTTACTTGTGAAAGTAATTTTGATCATGCTATCCAAGATAAGAATCATGGATCTAGAGCAGACGATCATGGTGCGCAACAGCAAAATAGGTGTAGGAGGAGGACAAGAGGAGCCATTGATGATCAAATATTTCATCTGATGTTAGTTCAGTTGTCTTAAGTTTTGATTCTATCAGTTTAGCACAGTGGGAATCCTTTTCTCGGAGAAACTATTAGTAGCTCAAAAGAGATATATGACTATCATGTTAACCATTACAATTCGTACATATGATTCATATGTCTTAGGCAAAGTATTGTAGTTTTGTTGACCAACGTGCATCTTTTCAAGCACCTAGAGCCTCTTTCTGGTACTAGATAAAATTAATAATTGTATTTGTTTGTATGTAATTAAATAATAAATAAATAATTTCGGAATATGAACGATATTTTTTTTTCCAATATCCCTGATATATCTCTGATATATATGATATCTCTCTTAAAAAAAACGATATCTCCCGATACCGATATTTTGAACCTTGGGTATAACAGGATAAAGAGTATAATTTATTTATTTATATTATTATTCAAATAATTAACTAGGTATACTAGTTAAGAAATTTGTTGGGTAGATTTAGTTAACACCTTTATTTTATGTCTAGCACAATGAACCCTATAAACAGATACACACATATACAGATATACTCCCCTTCACTACGAAAACAAACTTGCCGTCTCATGGAGACCCTTGCTCGGACTGAGTTTCAATCGGGGTGGCACAACAATCGCAGCAAGAGCCCGGTGGTGGAGGTGCGCAGCAAACACAAGCAGGACATATGGGAGTTGTATCTGCAAAAGGAAACAAATTCAATACCAATATTTCCCAATCCAAACACACAAATTTTAGCAGTGCTATAATATTGTTCATGGTATATGGGAATTACCTAGAAACGTGAACCGAGCAGCCTCGGAGGTTGTAATCGGAGACAGAACCATTGCGAAGATGAACAGAGTCACCAGAGCAGACCTCATAGCATTTCCAGCCATTTCTTGTATAACAAAAATTCCTGCTAGCAAACTTGCTGGGGACCTGTGGTAGTAATGATACTAGATAAAGCCAGGACAGAGATATATAGAGGGGTCGGAGGCGTGGTTTGAATGGAAATTATGGGATGGTTGATTTTTCACTTAGCTGAAATTTGGATACTATGACGATTAATTTCGTTATTAACGAACTAGTTAATTAAGTTGACTTTAGCACTTTTGAAGCTTGATGCTCATCCAATTTTCCTGATGACCATTCTTGACTTGGCAACTCCTTGAGCCTAACAAATTGACGAGAGAGAACAGAGCTAAGATAGCCCAACTAGCCACCTAAATTGACAAAAGAATTGAGAGGATATCTCCCATGGGACATGTCCCATATGTTTATCAAGGGCCTCATTTTTCTTCTATGATTTTGGCAAGATGCTTCTCTTGTTTAAATTGATTTACAACTTGTCAAACCACGAAAGTGTGTGACTAAATAAGTTGTAAATTATTGCTAGTTTTTTTTTAATCAACAATATGTGCTTCATTCATAAGTTTTGACTGTTTTGGGTTGAACCCCTATTTGTTTAAGAACGATAGCTAGTCAATGCGCGCCATTGAAAATTCTTTTGGCATTGATTCATTGTTAGCCCTTCAATTTAAGATATTGACGAACTTGAATTTGGCCCAGGAACAACAATGAAAGGGGGATTGCTAAGAAGCAGTTTCATACTTTCATGAGGAGCCAGGAGGTACTAATGTACTATCAACAGACTGGCGTTTTATTTAAGAAAACCAAAATAATTAAAATACAACATACATGAAAGATGATACATAAGAGCTTTATAGAAATTTAGAAACATAGAGGAAAAGCAACTGTAACTCTAAATGTCATCTCTTGTTTGTGGCTATCTGCTCATATCATGAAGTTCACCATCTTAGTTTGGCAGCTGGGAAGTACTGCAACAAATACAATTCAACACACAAAAACTTAGTAACTAATCTAAGAAAACATGTAACAGGATTATTGTGAAATATAAACAGCAAGCATCTTGTCTTAGCTGTCAAGGTAAGGAATAGGGATTTTAATTTGGAAGGCTAGAAAATAGCAGGATTCGCCAGTCATGTGCTGGATTAAGTTACTTAGCTTGGTATCTTTACAGGTAATGAGTGTTCTTGATCTCTGTGAGGATGAAAATGATGATATTCAAGATGATGCAGTGAGCTTAGGAGTTGACTCAATGCAATGGATGACGCTTCTGATTCTGACAGTGAGGTAAAACCATTTTATGAACTCAACTCACATCTACTTTGTCTTAGAGCTTTTAGCTCACTTAATGATGCCAACACAGATAGACCTGATATGTCTTGAATTCAGATGTGTTCAATGCTTACCTTTTTTATAAGAGACAGATAGTATGGCTTCACCTTCTCAACATCAACCCGCACCTTGCTCTTGCTGTAAAGGTCATACTTGCTACATAGAGAAACAAAATACCAACAGGATTAAGAACATAGATATATGATTGAGAAAATGAGAAAAGGCCAATCAATATGGATTCAGTGTGAAGAGAAAGATAGAGACTCTTACTTGAATACATAAAGCCACTTCAAGTTGTCGAGATCCTCTTCATTCATCAAATGCTTGTAAGCTCCTGCTGTGTGTAAAGCTGCAATATCACACCAGAAATTTTATCATAATTAGTTAATGAGGATGGGGGTTAATTTTGAAATCATCATACTTCTCTATAACATACCATAGAATGAGTGGTATCTGATAATGAAAAGACCAGCTGAAGGTAGAGTCGTCTTATTCTCTTTGGATACCTGAAAATGTCATATATGCTGTGATTATGATTTTTTGGTGATAAGCAACGCATAACAAAGTTGTTACTTGATCTGAGATTTGGATATATATACCAGATACATGTAGTCATCATGCCCCCATGACATCAGTACATTGTTCAGTCCACATCTCTCGGAGTAAACTCCATGTTTAGTGTTGTAAGCCGGATCGTTGTAGTCGGGGTTCTCCTTGAAATACTGCAAGAACAATATCATCTAATTGAATTATATCCACATGTTCAGAATACTTGATTCACAGTGAATGTCTGATAGAAGTACCTTGTGGTGAACATTGGATTTGTCAAAAGCACAACCAACTGGGAAAGTGTCACCTGTTATGAAGATCATGATTGATGATTCTGCAGTTGGAAAATACCTGTAGTTTACTTATTATAGTGGAATTTGGTGCTAATTACCTACAACAGCCCATTGAGGAAGCTCCCCAAAGCAAGGAAGAAGAAGCACCTTCCCAAGATCTGAAATAAAATCATCAGTTATCAGATTAGCTTTTTACTCTATGTGCAGGCCAAAAAGAGTAGCAGAATTAACATACATAATGAAGAAATTAATACCATGGATAAGGCCAGTCAAGTGTAGCCAATCTTCATTGGGATAGTCCTTTCTAATGGCTTCAGCAGTTTGCAACAAATGCTCAATTTGAGGTTCATCCAAGTCCGGATCACTCTCGTCTACAACCTCATTGAGAAGTTCACAGCATTCCCATATGCTCATCTCAACCCTGTTCAATTTGCTGTACTCTTTTCTCATTCTCTGGACCTATATAACATTTTGTATACAAATTTTGCTATTAGCTCAGTGGTTTCACAAACATGGGAAATAAACATGTGTCACAGAAATGAATAGCAAGGGAAATTAAATCACTTACAAAGTCATAAGTCTGGTTAATGTGATTGATCTTGTAGAATTTCTCCACACTTGGTTGCCTCTCACCTTCTGCATCATAATCCCTGTTTTGCAATCCATTCAAAAATTTTATTAAGCAAGATTACGAAAGGAAGTACTGAACATCACAGATGTTGTAATTATAAAACACAGATTCAACTCGTAATTACCAAAAAATGGGACACAAAAAGTGGGACTGAGACCATAGTCCATGACCCAACTGGATTATTGGGCTGATATAAAGCCCAAGTTCATTACCATAATGCTCAACTCCAACTCTTACCACAATCTTTTAAGGAAAAAGACCTATTTACATGGGTTGCTAGAAATTTTTTCCACTTACATGACAAAAGATAGGTACCAATTGGTTGGTGCAAGTAGTTGAAAGTGAAGTTTTAGAAATACCAGTCCTTTTATGCAATGTACTCAAGCTGGACAATAATTTCTGATAAACAAGATCTAGGTTTGATTAAAACTGGTTATGTTTTTGGTGTTTTTGACCCAACAAACAGTGTTCAGTTCTCATTAGTTTGCCCCAAAAGTGACAATCTCATTTAATCTGTGAATGTGCTTCAGTTATGGGAATTCCACATGTTTCCTTTTCTGTTATATCTCCTCTTTTGTCTTGTGCTTGTACGTTCTAAAACAAAGCTTCATACATATAGCTATTTTTGTATCTATATATGTTCAATCATTAACTCAGGGGTTCAGTCCCTAATAATAGCTTTTATACCAGTGGTTAAAACCAAAGCTGCAAAAATTAATGATGATTAATATCGGAGATCTGATTCTGATTGCAGCTTACATCAGATCCTTGATATTTATGCTGCAAATTGAAAACGTGAAATATATATGAACACTATGCAAAGAGGCATGATAACCTAAAAGTTTGTCCAAACGAGTTGGTATGTGGCACCAAAAATCCACCATCCAAGACCAATTCTTTCTCATCCACAACAACCTCCTTCCCTCCTCCAACTTCAACTCCTGCAATCAAAACAGATCATTACTTCATCATAATAACAAGACCAATATATTTTCCAATGACAAACCCGGCCAGAATGATTTGCAAGTTAAATTTGTATCATATAAATCGAGAATGAATGACATATATAATGTATACCAAACTCAGGTTGGTGCTGCTGCTCAATGAGGATAGTCATCCTGAATCAAAAACCAGAGCTAGCCACGTACAGAATAATAATCCCAGACAAAAAATAGAGACAAAGAAACGAAATCTGGGGGAAGAAAAAGAAGAAGAAGAAGAAGTTTGGGGTGTGGTGGCATTTTGAGCTTGGAAATTGGGGCTGGTATTTATAATCGGCCGGAGAGTCCTTTCCTGAGAATTCGGAAGTCCTAAGTCCTTCCCTGAAAAACTCAAAAACTCTTGTTATGAATATCAAGATGACAAAAACATACTACGAAAATCTCCTGTGGGGGCCCACCACGACTTATCAGAGCTGACTCAGCACTGGGTTGGACGTCGCGATCTCCTCGGATCCAAGGGCCCACAGGCAACGTCGCACCAGAGTCAAGTTGCGACCTGACGTCACTGCCTGGTCGCCGGGCGGTGAGTTGTCCTCCGCCGTCTGTTTTTGGCTACTGCCACAACCGGGGAGGACACGTGTCGGGAGAGAAGCGGAAGTAGTGGATCTCGGTGCAGTGAGTGGGTGACGCGTGGGGGAGAGTGGCAGAGGTGAGTCGGTGAACTGGTTAGGGACTAAGGGCTAAAACGAGGAGTTGGCAAATCTCTTACAATTTTAGGATGTCTTCAATAGCAATGGGGAGCATCTACCCGATTGTCATTTTTTTGTTTTAGAGAAAAATACGATAGGTGATTATTTGGCTAGACAGCATTCAGAATTTTAATGAAAGACCAGAAGCAGTGATATACTAAAATTTCTGGGTTAATATAATAAAAGTATCACGAAGCAATAAGGTCGAGCAAATGTTCATTTACGCTTGGTGCATCGTCAAGAACAAAAGTGATACATCATACTCTGAGGATGCGTAGTATATATCATTACCACTCGATACATAAATAGAAGTGTGTTCAGTCTACAAGAAACTTGCAAATTAAGCTCTGGTTATTGGTCTACATCCACTCGTCTTACCTCTAGACGTAGTCACTTTTTTTTATGATCGTTGAGAAGTTTCACTAAATCTTTTATAGGAAAGAACATGGTATTTGGTGTATAGCCTAGAGAATAGAAGTGTGATTAAATTTCACAACCCCGAAAGCTTCTCAGAATTGCATTAGCTAGCTATCAGTTCACCCAGCGATCAAAGGAAATATATAATAGGGTGGACAATTGACCATAACCAACTACTGCTGTGAAAATTTGAAGTCGACAGAGAGATGACAAGAGGATAACTCTTAGGAATACTATATTTTCTAGGGCACAGCTCATAACTGAAAATTACACTAGCATTTGACAACACAAGAGACTCACAAGTCTTCATTGCCAAGTTTAACAAAGCAAAGATTCCATCAAATGGTTGCATCATAAAATAAATTCAAGGTTGGATGATATAAATTTTCAGTCCAGTAAAAGAAGGCACCTTTCGTTCATGTTTTCATGGTCGGCACGCATTCGTTTTCACCCTATAACTGTTCAACAAATATAATCTTCTTTAATATCACTTTTTGGAAAGAAGATGAGTCATTTAGTCCAACTCCAAAGTATGTTCCTGGTGTGGAGGTTTATTCTATAACCACTTGTTAAATTAAACTTAAGAGCAATAAACAAATATGCACTAAGGACATTGCACAATGGCCGCTACCATGAAGATTGAAACTGACATCAGGCCAATTGTTTACAACTGTTTCTTCGCAAATGACATGAAGAAATGTTTATATCAGAAGCTTTACTAAATCCTAATCGAGAAATCATTTTGGGTGATGCATGAGTAATCAGACTACGACAAGATTACAAGTACTAAATCCATAATTTTAAGTCTAAGTTCCACTATGTATGATTTTGCTAACCAAAGGTCAAAAAGCAAAAATCTAAGCATATACCTTTGTTTCTCAAATATGCTGAATTTTCTTTCTCCTGGACCATTTGGTAATCTAACATGAGGTAAAGTTGGTGACCACCTCTAATCTAAAATTTCATTTTTTTAGCTGGGCCTTGATCGATGATGGGATCCAACGGAGGTTGTTGCGGCTCTCCAGCTTGCTGAGTATCGGAGCCATTTTCAGTTTCTCCAGTTGATACAGGAACATAGCCTTCTGGGAATGGCGGTGGGGGTGGGGCTGGTGGTAGCTGCATAAACATTGAAAAGTAGCAGTTAGTCCTGGTGATTCATGTGCATTAAGAAAATAACTATATGTTTCAGTGAATATATTTTAGCACAAGATCATGCAAACACCATGAAAATCTGCCAAATCCTATACTAATGCAGTTCATTATCTCAATATACACACGTGTTTTAGGTCTTTAATTAATCACCTTGCGCAATAACGATTGAAGAATTTGGTTCACTCGATTAAATTCCCTTAAATCAATTGTCTCTTTGCTAGCCTTAGATTCAGGGGCTGCAGCCTCATTTTCAGGATCAACTGCATCACATATATCAAACTGAGTTAAAAACGTTAACATCAAAGTCACTGTCACAAAAAAAGCAGCCCAACACACAGAAATAGGACAGATGCACCAACACATACAGAAAACAGTTTTTTGCCCTTAGTTATTCACTTATGCATGAAGACTCATGTAAACAGGATCGAGTTTATCATGTTTAAGTGATAACAACAGAAATACTTTCCCATGATTTGAAAGTGGATGTTGTACAAAAATGGTAATTGGATTGTTGTGTATGCTTTCTTCAGCTCTATTCCACTACACCACAATGAATAGGAGGACTAACCCTCTGAAATTACCATGAAACATCCCAGAAAGGTGAACACTCTGCTAAAAATGACGCTTTACAACTAGCCTAGGTCAATTTTTTGCAGACTTTTGTACATCCATACAAGAATTTAAGCAGACAACAAATTGGGGCCTTCACATGCAGAAAACAAATGTTATTATCCCCCAAACCCTGTGTGAGAGCCTTCTCCCAATCAAATACATACATCTACATCTTTAAGATTTAACACTAAACTAAAGGGCTGAAGAAACAATTGATACAGAAAATTACTCTGTTTTAACTTATTTTCAAAGGAAAAAGAAAACCTAGCACATTTTCCAACTGGGATGCAACATATCTGGTTTCTGAAAGTTAGTTTTCTTCAACCATTTAATTCATATGTTAAGCAGTTTAAGCCAACCCTATATAGCTTTTATGGAGCACCAACAAGTAGGGGTGGGAGTTGGTACCGAAAAAATGGTACCGAAACCGACCATACCGTACCGAATACCGACGGGTCGGGACGAATCGATAAAATGTCTTCGTCCCGTACCGAACCTAATACCGAAATTTTATAAACGGTACGGTTCGGTATATGTATAATTCGTACCGAATGTATAAAATATATTAAATATATGCATTTTCAATATTGTTTTTAGTTTTTTAGGTCTACATTGTACTTTTAAAGACTTAGAATGTCAGTTTACATTAGCTAATAGTTATAAATAGATAGAAATACATGCAAAAGTGTACAATTTTACCGAACCGAACCCATCCCGAATCGATATGTACGGGTTCGGTTCGGTATTAAGTTTCAAATTTACGATACCGAACCGAAACCGAAACCGAATAAATTATCGGTATCGGTATCGGTATCGGCCGAATCCCGAACCGAACCGTACCGGTCCCAGCCCTACCAACAAGCATCAGCTTTCATCACTCAAAGACCAAAGACTGAGTTGTACCCTCAACACAATAATTCTCCAAACCTTCTTCCGAGAAAAGGCCCCAATATACTGATGTAAAACCACAAATTAATGTGACCAGACACAAACAATGCATATACAACTGTGTCAAAAAAAATTCAATGGTTATTTCCTCATCACAGTTTGTAAAAGCAGATTAAACATTTATGCTATTTATAAGAAACAGATCTATTAGAAAACGCAAGTCAGGGTAACACATCCAAATTCTGTTCACACTAACACCAGAAGTGTAAACAACAACTTCAAGCAATACATGAAGCAACGTATATAAAGAAGGATTGGAACACGTTTTACAACATAAGCGAGACCACCAACTAAACAAAATTTGAATTCAATCTTCCACCAACCCATTAGAAAAAGTGATACAAGAATACATTTAGTTTTCATAAAATCACAAGTCACTCTACAAAATTTATCATCACTAAATAACAACCAGGACATGAAATCCATAGGAACTATTTAATAAACAATTCACCTGTAATTCTGAAAAAGCCAAAACTAGTCATATTTCACACCAAAAAGAAAAACTCTTTCACAAAATTTATTTTGCCAACCAATAAAAATGATAAGATAACATTGCACAATCCATATGCACTAAATTGAATTGTTCCTCTAAACCGACCACATATCAAATTCAATCAGCCATCATTTTATTATGTAGTAATTTTCAAATATCCATCATTCCGGAAAGAACATAAGCCAATGTTCATCTTTATCTCAAATGCTAGCGCATACTTAATTCAGTTATCCCATTTCTCACTCATTTGCTAAAAGAGCAAAATTAAGACAAAGTAAAAATTACATACCATATCCGATCTTCTCCAAGTTTGAAGAAGCAGTGGTGAAAGCCTTGTTTATATGATAGAGAGCTCGTCCCTGCAACACGTGCCAACAGATTATCAGGATGGAACAAAGACTTCCCCTGTCACATGTCAAAGCACTATGCTCGATAAATTCCAAAATTTCAGAGCAAACCATCGCTAGTGTTAACTTAATGTACTATTAATGACATTAACTAGCTTCTTTAGATGAATTTGAAGAATAAATTGATTATCACTTAAACCTACAGGTTATATTCAACATGATATCATAATGCCACCAGAATGTGATTGTAAATCAAATAGAAATGGGGCGAATTAAGAAGAGAACTCACAACTCGAGCTGAAAAGACATTACAGAGATGGGGTGCCTGATATATCGAACCATCCAACACATAGTAAGTCATCATAGGTGTAACCTTCTCCGGATTGTCCCTCTTCTGCTTGCGTATAACAAACAAATGCGGCTCATTAACTTCCACCAGCATGTACTCTAACCCCGTCATCTTTCTGTACCTCACACAAAACCAAACATCATGAACTCTTCTCCATCCTTATCATCATCTCCATCTAATCCAATTACTAATCACCATGGTTTAACACAGCATAACCAACTGAAATACCATTAACCCTCCCCTAATTACACAATGTACCTTCAAATCCTCAACACATTAAACCCAAGCAGTTCAAAAATCCTAGAATAAAAGGCCGAAATTCAATTGAAAAATCAAAACTTGAGGTCAAAAAAGAGAGGGAGAATACTTACGAGAGGTGAGAGGTATCAAGAGGGTGAATCGCACGCTGGCGGAGCTGTTCATTGTTACAGGTCCAATCGTAGAAGGGTGAAATAGCGAAGTAATCAAAGACCAGGTTGCGATCGAGAGGATAAGAGCTCAGCCAAAGCTGGTCCTTGAAGCATATTCCGGTCATGTCCGTCCCCGGCGGCTGTGCTACTTGCGGCGGACCGCCCTCCATGTTCGGCGGCGGCGTCGCCATTATTCAGTCGTAATGCTCAGAGGACCAAAATTGGGGTGGGTGGGAAAACAGGAGGGAGTGATCAACTTTAATTTTATAAAATAAGGATATAACTCCGATTATATCGGATTTATTATTTTTTAATTTTTTAATTAAATGTAATAAATTTATGTATTTTACTATAATCAAGTACCAAATAAAAATATACATATAGTTTTAAACTATAAAAACAAATGACGAAATAAGGATTTGTTAGATTTGAGGCAGATAGACAATGGTTTGGCTCCACATATGAAGTTAGAAGTTTCGCCTAATAATGTTTTTTGCTTCTCTGATTAAGATATTGGCGTTCAAAATCACTGTGAATATAAATATAAAGTTTTTGTGTTAAAAAAAAAGATGAAATTTTTCACTGATTTAAAGCGCATCACGTTTCAATTTCAAATGTTGTCATTTTTTCTTTCCTTGTAAAAATAAAACGATGACATTTTTATTTGAACTAAATAAATAAAAAGGTATGATATATCAGGTCAAAATCATATTGACCCGATATATCGGATTTTGACCATGAAATTATTAGTCAACGATAACTTGAAATGATATGTAGGATATCATATCGTTTTTTTAATATCAGGGATATATCGAGATATTTAGAACAGATGGATTGATATAGGATCAATGAAGACCTAGATTTGGTATGAAATTTGCACAATTTTATTGTGTTTCAAATTTCTAAAAACACAGCATTTAAAAGAACCCGTCAGATGATGAATTCAACTCCCCTAGACGGCGTCATTTTAGGTAATAATAGATAACAAATTATCATGATATTACCATATGTTCGTTATAGATCGGCAAAAATGATTCATGTGTAGCAATTGGCTATTTGGCTAGAATGGTAGAGTACGATAAGTTTTTAACAATTAGGCTCATCTTGACTGTTTAATTGACAATAGATGATTAGGACTTGTTTATTAGGCAATATTAGCAAATTCTATTAGGAGAGGATCTGGATCGGTGGAATTGTGAGGAGTAGTTAATTAGTATTTAATTTAGTTTATCAGTATTTATGCATTTACTATAGTATCATTCTAATATTTAAAATTTAATATAATATAATATATAATATAAAGAGTTTCTTGACTTTTTACAGTCCTTTTAGTTGATAAAGTGAGTTGTTTTTTTTATGGGAGGGCTAGTGCAGCCACCTTCAAGTTTTCATTAATAAAACTGTCGAATACAAGGGGTGATGTAAAGCGTAAACCCTTGATTATAAAGACCTGATATAAGATCAAAGATCCCTACAAACAAGTACCCAACAAAGTACCAACTAGCAAAAAGTATTACTCTAATGGCGACTATATTTGCTTTGAAACAACGGTGACATAGAGAGAACAATAGATATGAGACCCTATCAACGATGAAGCAGCAATAACATATCCTAATATCCAATACAATAGCTCTCTAACTATGTTGCCACTGGAAAATAAATTCAACGACACTTAGTCTAACCCTGCCACTAGGCGGCAACAATCATTTGACAAAGCAATGAACTCACCTCCTACCTAGAACAGACAAGGCACAAAAGGTGCACACACGGACCCGAAGCCTGACTAGTCCCACAAAACTGATGTAGAGACTTATTTCACGCAAAATACGAAACAAAACTAACAGTGACAAAACCACAAAACTAATGAAAGCAAAACTGAAACTGAAAATATAACAGAAGTCCAGGCCAGGCCCAAAACAAGGGCCCAACCCCAAGTCCACATCAAGGAGATGGGAGATACCACTGCTGCCAACCAAGTCATGACCGATGTCACCCCTTCCTGCCAAATGCTCCTAACAAGCAATACTAACAACCTTGCCACATATCGCACTGGCGGGCCCCTACCATGAAAGAAACAACATATCCACAACACATACGCGCACCAGATCCGATTCGTCCCCAGGCCAAAGCCGTCATAACTGAGTGACCCACCCCAGATCCAGAATCCTGAGCGAATCAGACTAGGCACCCCCCAGATCGAAGGGAACCAAGCTGCAGATCTGCCTGTTTCCTTGCCACAATGATGCCGCCGCGACCACCACCTTTGAATGTCGCAGCGATCTCTCCCACTCCTCTTGTTAAACATTGATGCCGAAATCAAACCTGATCGAGAGACACGACGACATATCAGTCCAACCCATGGACGACAAGTCCCGTCCGACGACGGCGAATGGGCTTGCCGTCAGACAGGAGAAGAAAAATCTGGTTTCTACCTCAGCGCGTGCAAGCGCGTTCTTCCTTCTGCTTTTTAACCTATTGTTAAAACAATTTATTTAAAACAAAAAAAGCGCGTTCAAGTGAGTTTCCTTGATAATAGTATAAATTACTTTAAAAACCTATTTCAATGCCATAATATATATATATATATATATATATATATATATATATATTTGTGTTTTCTATGACCGTGTCTAAATGCTACCAATAACCTATAATTTTGGGAAAATGTGTTATAATTGATTTACCAAACACAATAGAATTTATAATTTTACATAGACTTTTATTTCTTTTTAAAAGCAAAGCCATATTAGACTAGGTTTAAGTCTAGTATACTTGAGTCTAACCGTCGCAAATCAGAACTACTACTCACATAATATGATTGACAACGCTGACCAACCGACTCGAGCAACTCACATGCACTTTGTTGAGCTAGATTGCCATGTACCATTGCTAAGAAATGGCAACACAATCATCTTCGCCGCATCTTGCCCTAATCTCACAACAATCTCAGTCGTTCTCGTTCACACGAATTCTTGAGTCGTTTGAGTGCAAAAAAAAAAAGCACAATGTAATCAGATAGGCAGATCTTAGAGGACGCAACCCATCTTCTGCCAGGCAAATTATTCCATTCTAAGTAAAAATATATATTTTTCTGTTGAATAAAAACCCAGCCTAATTAAACATGTAATATCCCGGAAATTTATAATTATTTTCTAATTATTGTTCAGAGATATTTAAATTGGTGGTGATCCGATTATATAATACGAGGGAGAAAACGAAAGTGTTCGAGCGATTTATACTAAAAAACATTACTGTGATGGGTCAAGAGTTGACTTTTTTTTGTTGGGAATCTCAGAAAACTTCATTCATGAAAGTCTTAAAGTTCGTCAATACGAGTTCGTAGACGCGCGACACGCTTTAATCGGATGTTGTATGTGAAAGTTGTTAGCAACAGAAGTTTGGTTTCCAATTTTGGGATGAGTATAAAAGGAAAGATAGGAGATTAAAAATCAGAAAATTAGTTTTTGTTTTCCCAAAATCAGCTTGGTTACTGTTCACCTGAGCTCGGGTACTGTTCACGCGATTTTTCCCTCTTTGAAGCCAAGAAATGAAGAAATAATACGGTTGTTCCGTTTTGAAAAAGGAGGAGAACTCCCTCATCCATCAACCAATCAAGGTGATTCTTCTTGTGTTTTGAAGATTGTAGGATGTATATCAACCCTCTAAAACAATTTTATCTATTTCGAAACACACAAGGAGAACCAACGATTTCTTTTTCTAGAGTATGTGAATAGTGCCGATTTTATGTTCTTCGTCGATTAGACTGTTTAGGCTTCGATTTAGACGTTCGTGTCAACTAAAAAGTTGTTGGAAATGTTGTTTAGACTGTGGTGGTAAATTTTGTTGATCATCGGTGGTCACCGGAACGGTGGCGGCACATGAACAATGTTTTGTAAACAGTGTTCAGCTGTAATGAATCGTCACCTGAGATTTTATGTATTGTTTTCTAAGCACTTTAGCATGCTATTAGGTGTCCGACGAAACGAGTGAGGGAATCACTCTCGGTGTCGTGGAAGTTGCACGCAGGAAATAAGGTGAGTAAATCTCACAATGATCATCATGATCGAAGTAGTGTTATAATTATTGAATTTAGCTTGAGTTGTTAATATAGTCATTGCATCACTAGCTTATAAAAATTGTTCTAAAAATATGTTTTGGTTTAAATTACGTAAACTTGATCATCTACGGTTGATGAGTAAGTGAAACGCTATTTTGAAAATGATTTTAAAAGGTTTTAGTGATTATGGACTATGGTGAATGTGAGTAAATCTCACGATGACAAGTCTACCCTTGGCGGTGACTCATATTTACGATTTCTTAAAAAGAGTAAATTGTGACATCTATATAATATAGTGGGTTGTGTATATGTACAAAATGGTAAATACGATACATATATATGAGTTGTTATATTATATAGTGTTATGGTTTTTTATTTCAATTATGAGATTGTATTGTTTTGATTAGTTGTGGCGGAGGTTCGTATTCTGGATAGATCCACTAAGAAGCTCCAGAGGAAGGAGGTAGAGCTAGTCAAGGTGTTGTGGAGCCATCATGATGAGGGCGATGCCTCTTCGGAATTAAAGTTGGATATGAAGACAAGATACCCCCAGTTGTTTGTTGAGTAGAGAACTCGAATTTCAGGACGAAATTCCTTTAAGGGGGGTAGATTGTAATGACCCAATTTTTCGGAGTCAAATAAATTGAGTTCTTAGAAATTAATAGAGTTTGTAAAATTTAATAAACCACATTTGTCCTCTTCGCGACGTTGTTAGTCGAAAAACGGAACCGTTATCGAAAATTTTAATTAGGAAAACGTTACGTTTTTACGACGCGAGAATCAACTTTTACTCGGTCGCTCGTTTGTAAAAACTTCATTCATGAAAGTTGTAGAGATCGTCGATACGAGTTCGTGGACATGTCACACGTTCTAATGGGACGTCGTACGTGAAAGTTATTAACGACAGAAGTTAGTTTCTGATTTTGGAAGTTGCTATAAAAAGGAGATTTTGAGAATTAGGGTTTCTATTTTCGGAAACCATTCCTCTCACCCGCCTCCTTCTCCTTTTCTCTCTCTCTCCCCGATCTTCCTCCCTCTCCCTCTCGAAAATTCTTCGCCGCCGATCTCCTGTCTCCGAGCGGCGTGACACTCACCGCTGGTTACTAGACCCGCGCGAGCATGACCTCTCGCTTCTCCGAGCTTGACGCTCTTCCCCTCGCCACCGAGAAGCTTTGTTGTCAAGAGGCGATCTCTGCAACGACTCTGTCATCCCAAGCGTCTTCGCCGGTGAGGCTAGGTCACGGGGACCAGCTCTCCGTCCCCGCTCCTCTTCCCTAGCGCCACCTGCAGAGCAATCGAAGCTTAGATCGCGTCGCCGCCTCACCCTCGGCTCAAACTCCACCACCGCCTGGTTCTAACTCCTCCGGCGATGTTCCGGTAGTTTCGAGGCACGATTCAGGTGAGGGGTTGCCTTATTGTGATTGTGTGATTGATTTTGTTGGATTTGGGTTGATTTTGTGGAGGATCGGAGGAGGAGGAGATGGAGGGAGTACCGCCGCCTTAAGCGGCGCATGAGAGAAGGTGAGGTGGCCAAGAGGCGGCATGAGGCTGTGGAAGGAAGGAGGAGGAGGAAAGGAAGGATTTGGGAGACAATGGGCGAGCTACGTGCCGGTTTTGGAGTCGGCGCGTGGGCCCCACGCGCTGTCACTGTGGGCGGCGTGTGAGTGCCACGCGCGGTCGCCGGAGGTGGCGCGTGAACAGTAATTTTGAAATAGTAAATTTTTGCAAAATTATTTTACGTACGGTGAATGTAAAAATTATTTTACGTACAATAAATGTAAAAAGGTAAATTATGTACAGTAAATGTAAATGTAATTTACGTACAGTAATTGTAAGAGTAAGTTTTGAAGGATAAATCGGTAATTATTATTTACTGAGACAATATTTACAATAGAATAGTACATGGATGTGCAGGAATACATAAATAGTATGTACACGTACATAAATACATATAATAGTATGTACTCGTACATGAATACGTAATTAATATGTATTTGTACATTAATACGTGAATACTAATTACGTGAACATTATTATTTTTTCGACATTTAAGGTTTTACGTAACGCTTCTAAATTCACTTCTTATCTATTCTAGGTGATCGACACAACAAGTAAAGGATTCGAGTTCGGAATTGTGGAAATTACGCTCATGAATATAAGGTGAATAAATTCTCACAGTGACGAATCTAAGCTTGCGGAGATTCATAATTACGCTTAATTAAAAAGAATGAACCATGATATGTATATGATATAGTGGATTGTGTATGTGTATAATTGGTAAAATAGGTACATATATATGGTTTGCTATACTATATATTGTCATAATTTCCGTTTGCGAATAAGTTAATTATAGCGTTGATATTTATTTATTTGGCCATGTCTCTTTGATTTGTACAATATCATGTGATGATTGTTTGTACGTGGTTTTAACTTAAGTTATGTTAAAACATTTTTTGGTCTGTGGACCTGTCTTCGGACGTGTTGGCATGTCGGAACTTAGCCTTGGCCGGCGACAGTTACAATACAATTAGAGTTCTAGTCTGTCTGTCGAGGTACTAACATGAGGGGTAACAGAGGTGTACCAGCGCTTATGAGTGCCCATATTTTGGATATTGGGTAGCAAGTGGTTGCCCAATGTCGGGTGGCGTACTAACATAAGGGGTAACAGCGGTGTACCAGCACTCATGAATACCTGTATGATAAATGTATTTGGGTAAACAGAGGAGTTTTCTGATTTCTCATGAGCACATATATATTCTGATATTATTGGACAACCAGATGGGTCGTCCAATGACTCATGAGTGCATTTATGATTAATGCCATATGTATTTTCTTATGTATTTATTTGTGAGTTATATTGTTGTTTTACTGATACGAGCTGCAAAGCTTACCGAATTTGTGTTTACAATCCCGCTACACCTATTCGATGGTGTAGGGGATAATTCCGCAGGTGTGGATTAGCGGAATCGACGGACAACTCGGAAGACCTTCAAGTTGTTTTGTTTTATCTTGCGGTGAGGATTTAGAGGATTTTTACATTTCCATTATATAATGCTTGAATTATAAATTTGGTTTGTAATAATCAATTTAACTGAGTTGTACCATGAACTCAGTAATGATTCACTGAGACATTAAAATGATTTCGATTTATTGAGATTGTTTTAGAGTTTTTCATGGCTTCGAATTCGAGTTTCATACTCGAAATTTCGGGGTCGTGTTAGTTGGTATCAGAGCCTAGTTCTGTATTTGGCGATTTATCAATATCATCTAAGAGCGATGGCCCGACTGCAGCGGACCCCCATGACATGCTCTTCGGTATTGATATGTCGCTGGGTACGCAAGAGTGTTAGGAGCCAGACCTTAAGGGTTAGTCCTCTAGTAAGTATTGTGACAATACTACGATGATTCACCTTCTTTCTAGATTCTTAAGTTAATATATGTTGGATCTATTTTGTTTAGATTCAAGACTTCACATGGATTGACTAAGTGTTTGAATGTTTCAAGGTGATGAATTTGGAGAAGGGCCGTGCACAAGGTCGAGGACGGGCGAGAGGTAGAGGCCGAGGTAGGGCTGGAGGCCGAGTCCGCAATGTGGAGAACCTCTATGAGGAGGCGGCACCACAGAAATAACAGGTTGACCCCGCGGCTGTTATTAGAGACGATGGTCGAGTGCTTAAGCTAATCAAGGACATCAGTAGTCTGTCAGCGTCAAAATTTCATGGGGGCTTGAATCATATGGTAGCGGATCATTGGATTGAGAGTATGGAAACCTACTTTTAGATGATTGTGTGCTCTGAGATAGAGAAGATCATGATAGCCACATTCTTCTTAAAGGATGATGCTCTGGATTGGTGGAAGAGCACGAGGCGGACTGTGGATGTGTCTACCTTGACCTGGGATGGTTGCACGACACTCTTTAGAGAAAAATACTTTCCAGCTACAGTGCAGAAGGATCTAGAACTTGAGTTCCTTGAGCTAGTACAAGGAGATATGACTGTCAGGGAGTATGAGGCCCGTTTTGCACAGTTGTATCGATTTGTCAGACCAATGGGTGCAACCTCCTTACCCCAGAAGTTTATGTGGGGACTTAAGCAAGAATACAAGACCATCATATCAGCACTTTGTCTGTCTACCAAGGAGTTGATGTATGAGAGTGCCCTGAATTTGGAGCAGGCTAAAAAGACTCGCAGAGGAGATGTGGAAAATAGAGATACTAGAAGAAATGGCAGGCCACGGGCCCTCCGGACAAAAGGGTGGATCTTGGAAGAGACCGAGCCCCAATTACCATGAATAGTAATGTGAACAGTGTTTATGAACAGTTACGGTGAACAATACTCTGTAAATATTAAATGTGAACAATGTTCAGTGAAACTGTAACTGTGAACAGTGTTTTAGTAAAACAGTACATTGGAACAATGTTTAGTAAACCAGTAAAACATGAACAGTGTTATGTGAACAATGTTTTATGAACAACATTTAGCTGTACTGAAATCGTCACCTGATAATTTACGTATCATTTTTAAGCATTTTATCATGCTATTAGGTGACCGACGAAACGAGTGAGCAAACTACTTTCAGTGTCGTGGAAGTTACACGTATGAAATAAGGTGAGTAAATCTCACAATGATCATCATGATCGAAGTAATATTATAATTATTGAATTTAGTTAAGTTGTCACCATAGTCGTTGCATCATTAGTTTATAAAAATTATTTTAAAAATATGTTTTGGTTTAAATTACGTGAACTTGATCGTCTACGGTTCATGGGTAAGTGAAACGCTATTTTAATAAATGATTTTTAAAAATTTTTAGTGATTATGGACTATGGTGAATGTGAGTAAATCTCACTATGACGAGTCTACCCTTGACGGTGACTCATATTTACGTTTCCTTAAAAATATTGAACTATGACATATATGTAATATAGTGAGTTGTGTATGTGTATAAAATGGTAAATACGATACATATATATGAGTTGTTATATTATATAGTGTTATGGTTTTTTATTTCAATTATGAGATTGTATTGTTTTGATTAGTTGTGGCGGAGGTTCGTATTCTGGATAAATCCACTAAGAAGCTCCAGAGGAAGGAGGTAGAGCTAGTCAAGGTGTTGTGGAGCCATCATGATGAGGGCGATGCCTCTTGGGAATTAAAGTTGGATATGAAGACAAGATACCCCCAGTTGTTTGTTGAGTAGAGAACTCGAATTTCAGGACGAAATTCCTTTAAGGGGGGTAGATTGTAATGACCCAATTTTTCGGAGTCAAATAAATTGAGTTCTTAGAAATTAATAGAGTTTGTAAAATTTAATAAACCACATTTGTCCTCTTCGCGACGTTGTTAGTCGAAAAACGGAACCGTTATCGAAAATTTTAATTAGGAAAACGTTACGTTTCCACGACGCGAGAATCAACTTTTACTCGGTCGCTCGTTTGTAAAAACTTCCTTCACGAAAGTTGTAGAGATCGTCGATACGAGTTCGTGAACACGTCACACGTTCTAATCGGACGTCGAACGTGAAAGTTATTAATGACAGAAGTTAGTTTCTGATTTTGGAAGTGGGTATAAAAAGGAGATTTTGAGAATTAGGGTTTCCATTTTCGGAAACCATTCCTCTCACCCGCCTCCCTCTCCTTTTCTCTCTCTCTCTCCCCGATCTTCCTCCCCCTCCCTCTCGAAAATTCTTCGCCGCCGATCTCCTGTCTCAGAGCGTAGTGAGTACCAGGTTTTAGAGAACTGGCCCACCTCGGACGCGAACAGGAGGAAAAATAGCTTCGTGGTAGAGAAGGGGTGGGAGTATGGGCGCATTAACGGGGTAGAGTATCTCCCAGGGAAGCGTATTCCCTCGCGATTTCAAGCCATTAATTGTAGGTTTCGATGCTTTACTAAATTTTGTTGTTACGGAATAACTGTTTGCTGACGCTACCTTCTTCTTTTTTTTGTTGCGTAGCTGGAAGGAGATTGGTGTTGTCGGAGCGAGAGGTTGATCGAGTAAATTGTGTGACATACCTTTGGAGGTGCCAAGGTGAGGAATTAGTCCACGATTTGAAGGTATTGACGAACCCGTACCTCCTGTTCGAGCAAGGATTACTCCGTCGCCATCGTAAGTAGAAGTGCTACACTGTTCAATCTTCTATTCTTTGTTTATGGCGTACTAATCTGATGTTACATGTGCAGCTACGACGCTCTCGGTGAATAGGAATTTTGAAAAGTCGGAGCGCATTTGTTACGCCAGATTTCTCCAGTCGGAAGATCCCGACGTAATGCCGGATACTGAAGGACTAGCGGTGACGATGTTGCGACGCGTTATGTCCAAGAAGGTGGCGGTACCTACGAAGAAGGTGAATGCCTCGACGAAGCGGGTCGAGGATTCTCCCGCGGTCGTGGATCTACCGATTCCCTCGCACGCGAGCCTGCCAAATGAACATGGATTGCCGAGCCGCAGCGATGCGGAAGGAGTGGGCCGTATTGACGCCGATCCGCATCTGGCTGATCCGGCGGTGTCCCAAGAGACCGGAAGGAAGAAGAAGGTGCAGAAGGCGGGCGTGTCTTTGTGGAAAACAAAGTCATCTGTTGCTCCCGAAGATGTGGAGGATGTGACGTTGGAAGCTCCACATCCTAAAAGACAGAGGACCACGCAACTGGCGCCCCTCACCTTCACAGAATCTCGGGTATTCGAGGATCTGTCCGCGTTAGACCGTAGTCCTTTGAGCCAACTAATAGCTCCGGAGCTGGAGAAGCTGGTTTTACTTAGCCAGCGTGCCGGGCTGGGGGGTTTGAGGCGGCCTGAAGAGTCTGGTCTGGACCTGCGGAGTCCACTCGGTCTAGCTACCACGAGGGCGGCAAAGATGATGTTCAACCTGCTTGATAAGGAGCGGGATGCTCTGGAGGAGCAGCGCCATCTCGCCGAAGTGGTTGAGCGGGACAGCACTTACGCGACAAGGGTGTTGTCGCTGGAGAACGACTTGGCCAATGCTAAGGCCAAGTTGGAAAATTCGGCGAACCTCCAGGAGGAGCTTCGGTAGGGGGTTGCCCGTCGGGAGGTAGCTGAGTCGCTTGCCCAAGAGATGGTTGCGGAGAGGGATGCGGTGCAGTCTGCTCTTGCGGATACTGAGAAGCTCGTCAAGCGGATGAGCGAGGAGGCGGAGGCTGAGAAAACCTACGTAGCGGAGGAGGCTGCGTCCAGCGCCGTGGCTGCCTTCAAATCATCCACGGAAATGACCAAGTACTTGGAAGGGTACTACATCACGGCCGTGGGTGATATGATAGCTCAGTTCCAGGAGCTGGAGATGCTTGATCCATCGGACTACGAGGTCCGGCTGGCGGAGAAGGGCTTGGAAGCCCCGCCCATGCCACATGAGGTGACTCCGCCCTTTTCGCAGCCTGCTCCTGCTGCGGAGGCCGAAGATGGTAAGAAACTTTCTGACTCTTCTTCTTCTGGTTTATCTTGTGATAATGACAGGTCTGATTCTAATCCGGAGACCCTTTCTCCTACTCCTCCATCTCAGAGCATCAGGATGCACAACCGCCGCAAGGCAAATCGGGGGAAGCGGCGGGGCTAGAAGCTGCGAGTACCAGCGATGCGGTCTGAGCGACGTTGGCGTATCAAGCTGCGGGGGAGGAGTAGGATAGGGTGATAAGATCTTTGTAATGCGTCTCTCGTCGCCGTAGTGCTTTATTTTCCTGTCTGTAATTTTTTGCATTTTTTTCTGTCCCTCTTGCCTTGCACCATTTGATGAGGTAATCGTTATTGAATTGTGTGCCGTTATCTGTGATGATAAACTCTGGCGTACCATAGCGGTAGATGATGTTGCGTTGCAGGAAGTTTTGAACCTTCTCAGTTGTAATGGCCGTCAGGGGCGCAGCCTCAATCCATTTGGAATGATAATCGATGCACACAATGACCCACTTGAATTGACATTTTCCGACGGGTAGTGGGCCAATCAGATCCATTCCCCAAAGGCAGTTAATCCACGGGCTGACTATGTATAATAGCGGTTCTGAGGGTTGGCGTGGTATGGGTCCATGAATTTGACATTTGTGGCACGATCTGGCGAGCTCCTGTGCATCAGAGGCTAGTGTGGGCCAATAATATCCTGTGCGGAGTGTCTTTGCAGCCAATGCGCGGCTGCCGTAATGGTTGCCACAATCACCGCTGTGGATTTCGTTCAAGATATGCTTGCCTTCTTTGGCTGTGACGCATCTAAGGTCGGCGTTCAGGAGACCTTTGCGATAGAGCGTGTTGTTCCGCAGGTAATATCTTACCGCTCGCCTCCTTAGTTGCTTTGCCATAGTCTCGTCTTCGGGCTGCCTGCCGTTACGCTTGAATGCTATTATTTCATCCATCCATGAGGCTTAGTCGCGCTCTACCTGGCATATCTGTTGCAAGGTCTGGTAAATGGAAGGATGGTGGAGAATTTCGACCCTGGTATCCTTGTGACATTGGTGTGGTTGCGCCGTGGCGAGTCTTGCTAAGGACTCCGCTCTTGCGTTATTTGCCCTTGGTATTTGATTGATGTGGTACAATTCAAATCACTTTAACAGTGTTGTGGCGTACGCCAGGTAGGCTGCTAATTGTTCATCCTTGGCAGTGAAAGACCCGGTGATTTGATTGACTACGAGCTGAGAGTCGCTAAACACATTGATGATGGTGGCACCCGTGCTGAGGGCCAATTGTAGTCTTGCAATCAGCGCTTCGTACTCCGCTACATTGTTGGAGGCAGCAAAGTTGAATTTTAGAGCATACTCGAGTTCGAGTCCCCCCGGTCCGCTCAAGATGATCCCCGCTCCGCTAGATTTGGCGCAGCTGGAGCCATCTACATGCAAGTTCCATGGCGAAATCTTGATGGGGTTGATGACATCATTTGGTACCATTTCCGTCATATCTCGGGGAATCATCTCTGCAATGAAATCAGCTACGGCTTGTCCTTTTATGGCGGGTCGTGGCTTGTATTCGATGTCGAATTCTGTCAGCTCGATAGCCCACTTGCTGAGTCGCCCGGAGTGTTCTGGATTCTGTAGTACTTGTTTGAGGGGCTGGTTTGTAAGTACGTGGATGCTATGAGCTTGGAAGTAGTGGCGCAGTCGTCTGGCTGTTACGATGAGCGCAATGGCTAATTGTTTCAGTGTTGGGTATCTTGTCTCTGGGCCGTTCATGGCCCTGCCTGCGTAGAAAACTGGCAATTATTTAGTTCCATCACGGCGAATTAAGGCACTGCTGACCGCGGTTGTAGATACTGCGAGGTAAAGGTACAGAGGTTCTCCCGGTTGTGGGGTCGACAGTAATGGTATTGCGGCGAGGTAGTCTTTTAATCCCTGAAAGGCCTCTTGGCAGTCCGGTGTCCATTCGATCAGTTTACTCTTGAAGCGCCTTAACAGTTTGAAGAATGGCTCACACTTGTCAGTCAGTCTTGATATGAATAGAGATAGTGCCACGAGTCTGCCTTGGAGGGCTTCTACGTCTTTCTTAAGTACTGGCTGCGCCATATCCAGGATGGGTTGTATCTTTTCGGGATTTGCCTCTATGCCACGTTGACTGACAATATAGCCCAGGAACTTTCGTGTTGTTACGCCGAAAAATATTTTTCCGGGTTCAATCGCATCTTGTATTTGTTGAGCACATTGAAGATGGTTCAGAGGTTGGCTACGTGGTCTTCGCCCTTTATGCTTTTGGCCAGCATGTCATCGACGTACACCTCAATTTCCCGACCGATGTGTTGGTTAAACATTTGTGTGACGCAATGCACATACGTAGCGCCCGCATTTTTTAATCCGAAAGGCATGACGTTGTAACAATACAGCCCTCTGTCAGTGACGAATGTCGTAGCTTCCTGATCTGCCGGGTTCATGCGTATCTGATTGTATCCAGAGTAGGCGTCCATCATGCTTAGAAACTCGTGACCTGTCGTTGCGTCGATTAGTTGGTCAATTCTTGGTAGGGGGAAACTGTCTTTTGGGCATACTTTGTTTACGTTCTTGTAATCCACACACATTCGCCATTTACCATTAACTTTACGGACCATAACGCAGTTTGAGATCCACTCAAGGTACTGCACTTCCCGGACGAACTTCATGCCTTTCAATTTGTCAACTTCTTGGCGTATTGTCGTGCTTTTTTCGTCGTCGAAGCTTCGGCGCTTTTGTTTAATTTGGTGTGCGGAAGGTTTGATGTGCAATTCATGCATGATGATGTCGGGCGAGATGTCGGGCATGTCCTCATAGGACCATGCAAAGACTTCCATGTTGTCGCCCAAGAAACTTGTTAAATCTCTCTCCGTAGCGGGACTGAGAGTTGCGCCGACTTTGATATTGCGCTCCGGATGGTGTGGGAATGGCGTAATGCTTTTTAATGAAGATTCAGGGTTTGCCGGTGTTTTGGCCTCGCATGGCGTAGTCTTCTGCTTGCTCTTGCCGTTCGATGTTTCGCCATCTCGTGCGTCGACAACCTTGTCGGTCAAGTTTACTGTGGCGTGTACTGCCAGGATTTCGTGTCGGTTGCGCGTCTGTCGAATCGCACGTGTTTGACAATCTTTTGCTACGGATTGTGAACCCCGGACCTGTCATGTTCCATGCGCAGTTGGGAATTTTATGAGCATCATGTGTCCGGCGATAAAAGTTCGCATCCGGTTAAGTGTAGGCCGGGCGATGATCCCGTTGTAGGAGTTGTAGGTGTCGACTATGATGAACTCGGCTTCGACGCAAACCGTGCATGGTGTGGTCCCAATGCGTACTGTCATATAATTCGAGCCTAGGGGTTGGGTTATGTCGCTAGAGAAGCTGATTAGAAGAAGAAAAAAAAATATCGTTCTGACTCTTTCATTTGCTCCGGTGTAATACCCCGAATTTTCGGGATGAATATGTATAAATTTTGTAAAATTTTAAGCTTGGAATTTGAGTATAATCGCATTTTTCGCATTCTCGTCGATGTCAGGCAAAACGAAACTAATCTTAGAAATTTAAATTGAAAAATGTTACGTTTTCTGTGATTAGAGAGTTGACTTTTATTCCGTCGCTCGTCTCTGAAAACATTCTTCACGGACATTGTAAAGCTTGTCGATACGAGTTCGTGGACATGTGGCACACCTTAATCGGATGTCGAATGTGAAATTTATTATCAACGAAATTTGGTTTTCGGTCTTGGAAGGCTATAAAAGGATATTTTTTTGGAAACTTTCCAAAATTAGAAAAAAAATCCCCGAGCTTCTCTCTCCTTTCTCCGATTCGACCCTCCTCCGGAATAACAATTGGACCTGCAAGACAAATATCGTAGGGGTGAGTGTCGTCCTCGCTTGCCCAGTAGGGGCCAGCCCGCCCATGAGGTTTGAAAACCAAAATCAGGTAATGATAGGTTTTATAAAACATTGAGGTAGGTTTTTGGCCAGAGAAAACCATATTCGAAATATAATGCAAGTTTGGGAATATCATGCTAAAATAGTTTGTGGAGCTCCAAAGGTAGGGTAAGGCAAATTCAACTTCAAGCAATGCTCGACCGATCCTAGCGACTAAATAGTCGAGGCCAACTACACGTCTGTTATAATAACAGAGTAGCGAGAGTGTCCATTTAAACAGAATGCCCTCAATAGTATAGAATAAAATGGATCCAATAATAGAAGCTAGGCTCCCGTCAATCTCAGGTCAACACACGCGAGGATTCACTACTTACCATATCTCCAAATCGTGCCTAGTCTAGGGTTTTTCACAATATTTAATGCATCATAAATTATTCAACCGAGAACTAGACTATGCAATTTATTTGGCCAAATACAACATAGGAGGGTTAGCTCCCCTACTTGGAATGACCTGCAGAATCTCAGCCGTTATCCAAATCCAATGTATAGCTGCTGCTACTACTCCAAGTCTCTGAAAGATCCTCATAATATCAATTCTGAGTTTATGAGGTATAAAAGAGTCAACATCAAAGATAAGTTGACTCTATCATTTTCCTAGTTTGACCAGGAAAGTCAATCTTTGACTTTCCATTGACCAAGTCTTTCCTAGTTTGAGCAGGAATTGACCATGTTGACCAATTCTCGGAAAATCCGAGAATAATCCAATTTCAATAATCGATCGACACTAAGCATACTTTATGGTTATATAAGTTACTCAGCATCATATCAAAGACTTATTTATTATACCGACACATTTCTAAGTTAAATAGTTTCTCAATTTTCGAACCAAGTGAGAATCGGAACTATCGAATAGTCGTAACTAAAAGTTTACGTTCATTCATCGACTTTTTAGTTAAAATTGGGTTTTCACTAAGTTACCGTAGGTAACATTAAAACCGTTAAAATCATTTAGTGAATAGTAAAAAGGTAACTTAGGATAAAACCATAAAAAGTCAAAGTCAAACAGTAAAATTAAATAGTAAAACTGACATTGGTATTTTAGTAATTTCACATTACGGTAAAAACAGTAAAAGTATAACAGTAAAAACCAACTCTTCACTCTTATCACTCCGATCATATTTCTGGCCTCCCAAACCACCTCCGATCGATTCATAAACAACCAACAACACAAAAACCAACATAATGCAACAATGAGAACACCACAGAGGCAACAAGAAGATCAAATTCTGCCTATGGTGACTAAAATACAGAGGTAAAAGGCCGTGATTCTCTTAGCCTCGATCTAGAGCTGCTGCCTTGCCCATACGTGTTGCCACTGTCCCAAAAGCCTTCACCAAACTCGCCAGAGTTGGGTTTATTGGCAGAAGCAAAACAGAGAAAGAGGAACAAAGAGATTAAGTTATAATCTCAACAAATCAAGAAGAAAGAAGGCCGGAAGTTGAAGAGGAAGACTGAGCTTACCAAATTTGGCCCGAGAAGCCCATCGAGGTTACGAAGGCACTGTCGAGAAAAGGAGAACAACGGCGAAGATGGTGGTGTCGACAGTGATAACAACCCAGAAAATGAGAAATCGGGTCAATCTTCAATTAATGAAATTGAGTGAAGAATCAAACTGGGTATGAAGAATAGAGAATTGGCTTACCATTAGGAGACTAAGGAGTTCGTTAGGGGTGTTAATTGAAAACCAAAAACCGAACCATAACCGAACCATAACCGTAAAAAACCGAAGAAAAAAAAACCCGCACCAAACCGCAAAAAAACTGCACCAAACCGGAAGATTTGGTGTGGTTTTGGTTTCGGATGTTTGGAAACCGAAACCGAACCGAAAAACCGAATATATATATATATATTATAAATAAATTATATTATTTATAGATATATTTAATATACATAATTAAATATGTTATCGATCGAGACCCAAACTTTATCAAAATTCGGTGAATTTTTTACCATATCTGTATTTATCTATACTGATCACATCCGACGGTCGAAATTTAATAATTTGAATTTTAGATATTGGAACCACAACATGTCTACTAATGTGGTATAACTTGTTTAGTGGTCTTTTTTCAAATGTTTGCATTTGTGAAGCAACTATATCTTATAAATAGAATTTTGCAAATCTGTCTGCATGATACGTTACGTATAGTGAAATATGGTTATGGTAAAAAATCACATATTTTCGATAATGTTTGTGTCCCGATCGAGGCGGTCAACCCTTTTTACGCTTATTATCCCATATGGGCCTATGGGTAGCTGGAAGGTAAAATTTTTGAAAATTTTACACGAGCTGCTACATCACATATATGTGAGAGTGTGTGCATGAAAAAATCCACCAAACCTAGTCAAGAAGGAGGGGGTAAGAACAAATTCACTTAATTAGATGAAATTAAGTTAATGTTGACCACATCGATCGAGACTCAAATATTATCAAAATTAGATGAATTTTTACCATATCTGTATTTAAATATGCTGTTCACATTTCACGGTCAAAATTTAATATTTTGAATTTTAGACATTAGAACCACAACATGCCTACTAATGTGGTATAACTTGTTTAGTGGCTTTTTGCAAATGTATGCATTTGTGAAGCAACTATCTATTATAAATATAATTTTACAAATCTGTCCGCATGATGCGTTACGTATAGTGAAATATGGTTATGGTAAAAAAATCACATATTTTCGATAACGTTTGTGTCCCGATCAAGGCGGTTAACCTTTTTTACGCTTATTATCCCCTATGGGCCTATGGGTAGCCCTATCCCTGGAAGGTAAAAATTTTGAAAATTTTACACGAGCTGCTACATCACATATATGTGAGAGTGTGTGCGTGAAAGAATCCACCAAAACTAGTCAAGAAGGAGGGGGTAAGAACGAATTCACACTTAATAAGATGAAATTAAGTTAATGTTGACCACATCGATCGAAACCCAAATTTTAACAAAATTAGATGAATTTGTGACCATATCCGTATTTAAATATGCTAGATCACATCTGACGGTCAAAATTTAATATTTTGAATTTTAGACATTGAAACCACAACATGCCTACTAATGTGGTATAACTTGTTTAATGGCTTTTTGCAATTGTATGCATTTGTGAAGCAACTATATCTTGTAAATAGAATTTATAAATGTATTGTATGTGAAATCATGTGTTAATTTCATGAAGGTTGTTTTTGCAAGATTTAGGTCATGGAGTTTGCTGTTGTTGTTGCTGATCTATATTACCTTGGTTGCCAGCAACTCCCCTGCAATGTTGTTATATGTTCATATTGTTCTAGGTTTTCGTTGCTTTTATTTCTCTTTCCATAAACTGTTATGTGGCATTGTGGGTTGCCGTTTTTCATTGCTTTCCTTTTCTTTTCAGAAACTGGTATGTAATATGAGACGTTTCTACTTTCTAGACTTGTTCTTTTTATTTCGTTAAGAATCAAGTAGATAGACAAGGATAGAAACTCCGATTTTCTTTACAAAATAACCGAAAGAAAAACCGATATAAACCAGAGAAAAATCAAACCAAACCGAACCGAACACAATTGGTTTTTGAAAAAAAAAAGTGAAAAACCAAACCGAACCAAACCGAATAAATAGAACGATTTGGTGTTCGGTATCACCTATAAATCGCACCATTCACACCGATTAACACCCCTATGAGTTCGCCGAGCTGAAGAGCTCGCCGGAAAATCACTAAAGACATCTCACTGCCTCTGTTTCGATTTCACCAAAAACTATGGTGAAAATATGATCGAGATACATGGTTGCAGAGAGGGAGAAGAGGTGGTCAAGATGGTGGTGATATATGCTCCAGTCTCGCCGGAACGACGGCGGTCAAATAAGGTGAAGGTATTTTTCGGTGGTTCGGTGCAGTCTCGGTGAGGAGGAAGAAACAAAAACAAATGAGGGAGAGAGAGATCGCGAGGAAGAAGAAAAGAAAACTGACTTGGGCCCGGGTCTTGGGCTCGGGTCAAGCTGAAGAATTGGGCTTTGTCAAAAGCCTGAAAACAAATACCCAAAACTGAAAATAATTTTTAGAACAAAACAAAACTTTTGGAAAATCGTAAAAACAAAACTAAGCGTCAGAAAAATATTCCGAAGACATTTCCGAGCTTGTGGCGACGCATAGCTTAAAAACGATATATTAAACTACGTACTCGACATTTAAATTAAATGTCGTTTAATTATTCCTAAAGTGTCGGTAATCGAGATTAGATATTTGGGGTCTTGCAATAATCAATACCTGGTTTTTGCTTGTAGCCTTTGGCTACCAATCTCGCCTTGAAACGATCTACCCATTTGACTTCAATTGCTATTTTTCCTTCTGGAAGTGATGTGAGCTCCCAATGTATCATTCCTTTCAATTGCTTGAATTTCCTCATCCATTGCCTTGACCCAATGTTGTTGCCGACAAGCTTCATTATAAGTAAGAGGGTCAGAATCAGATTACAATGCAAAGTTGACAATATTTTCATTTGATGTGGATCTCCATTTGATATGTGTCTCCTTCTAGTGTTCAACTCATAATCCTTCAAGTATGGTGGCAAACGAAGATCACGTTGAGACCTTGTTGGTGCAACTTCAACTGGAGGATCAACTTCTGGACTTTCTTATGTTGGAGATAGAGCTTTCGGGTTACTAACTAACTTACCATCTTCAATTAACTCATCCTCTAATGGAATTGATGAGGATAGTTTGCCCTTTTCAATGCAGTAGATGTGGCTGATCTGTTTTCCTTAGAACTCCAACTCCACGCACTTTGCTCATCAAATGTGACGTCTTAGCTAATTATTACCTTCTTTATCTCCGGGTTGTAAAGCTTGTACCCCTTTGTCACAATGCTATAGTCGATAAAGATGCACTTTTCAGCTTTATCATCAAGCTTATTCCTTATCTTATCCGGAATATGAGCAAATGCGATGCATCCGAACACCCTCATATGCCAAATTTTAGGCTTCTGACCACTCCATATCACATATGGAATAACTTCATGTTTCTACTAGGAGCCCATTCAAGATATACAAAGCACAAGCAACGACTTCCCCCCAAAACTCTTTGGGTAAATTTTTAAATTTTAGCATACATCTCACCATATCTATAATGGTTTTGTTTTTTTCTCTCCGTCACTCTATTTTGTTGAGGCGTGTACATGGCTGTCAATCGGTGGTTAATACCATTCTTTTTCAAGAATTCATTACATACAATATATTCTGAACCTCGATCAATTCTCAAACACCTTCATCTTTTCACCACTTTTCTTTTCAACGTAAGTTTTGAACTCCTTAAATATGTTACATGCCTCAGACTTGTTCTTCAACAAATAAACCCATGCTTTCCTACTAAAATCGTCGATAAAAGTGACAAAATATTTTTTGCCACCATATGAGCGAACCTCAACTGTACACAAGTCTCACAAACTTGGTTTGGAACATGAATATGAGGCAATCCAGAGAGTAAATGTTTTCTAACTAAAGCACTCAAACTATTGAAATTTAAATGACCATAACGCGTATGTCATAAGCAATTATCACCATTTGACATAGAAGCAAAGCAATGCAACTTATCATACTGCATAAATAATGGAAATGAGTGATTAGAAGCCATGGTTACTTGTGCTATTAGCTTCTGTCGAGGATCTTTAATAGTGAAAACTCATCTGTAAATCCTCATGTCATAACCTTTCTTTGATAATTGCCCCACACTCAGCAAATTGTGATTCAAGCCAGGCACATAATACACATTTGATATGGTGTTGTACATCCCATTCTTCGACTAAATAGCAATCTTGCGCCTTTGCCTTTAGCTGGCATCATTGTAGCATTCCCAAATGGTATATCCGACTGTATGGACTCATTAAACTCCACAAACAACTCCTTGTGGCCAGGCATATGATTGCTACAACCTGTATCTAAATACCATGTAATCTGCTCACCATTACTAAATGCATTGAAAACCATCAACATAGACTCCTCACTGTCATTGTTGTCCACTGCAAGCTTGGCATGAAACTGCTTGTTCTCTGACCTTCTCAAGTTGCATCAATCCTTATAATGACTATATCTATTGCAATTGAAGCATTGGACATGTGATCTATCTCGTCCTTGACTCCAATGAAAGTCTCTACCTCTTCCTCTTCTTGCTCCAAATCTGCCCTATGAACCTCTCTTGTAATTAAAATTATGATTTTTCTGAGTTGAGCTTGACTCACCGCAGGCAACCAATTCTTCTCCTTTTTGAAGCTTAATTGAGTATGTAATGCTTTTTCAATCACCATCTCCGACTTCTTGTTCAACCTTTGTTCATAGGCCTGCAAGGAACTCATCAAATCATCCACCGTCATAGCAATGAGGTCTTGTGACTCCTTAATGACTGTGACCTTTCCTTCAAACCGTTTCGTCAAGATTTGAAGAATCTTCTCCACAATCTGAAGCTCTTTGATATCCTCCCCATTGGCTTTTCATTTGATTGACAATAGCCAATGTTCTTGCAAAGTATTCGGAGATGCTCTCTTTCTTTTCCATCTAAAGAAGCTTGAACTGCCACCGTAGAGTCTGCAATCTCACCTTCTTCGCTTTATCTTGCCCTACATATGTATTAATCAGACAATCCCATACCTCCTCGCAGACTTACAGTATTGACTCCCATTGAGGCAATGTACACAATGTAATCAGGGTTTTTTTTCTTAATTTTACTTGGAAGCTTTTTTGGATAATCTGGTTAGTAAATATATATCTAATTGGATGAGAAGAGTTTATGAGCGAATTGGAAATTTTATAATTCCATACATGGCAAAGGTTTGTATATATGTGTGTATATGCATCCATGTATGTCTATTTTATAGTCTTATAATCTTGTTACACGCTCTCATTATTAATAAAAATGACCCTATAGCAGCCCTTGTATGAATATATAAAGTTTTCCCAACCAGAAACGGCTGCATCACAACTGTTCAAAGTCAATATGTATCTCCCACTTGTTCCAAAAGCCTACAAAATATGAGTTTCCCACAAATTTTCCACACACGCAAATTTATTATTTTGAGATCTGTACAACAATAATTGTATGTGAAACCCAGAAGCAAAAGCCAATGGCTGAGGTTCATGTGCCCTTTAACAACAGAATGTCTAAATATAGCAAAACCTCCCACATCAACTATCTTTTATCCAAACAAAACCAACGTCTTTCCATTACTTCTACAACCAAGACCGGAGCAAGAGGCCAATATATATATATATATATAATGGCATACAACCTGCGAAGGTCTGTACCACTGTTTTGTTGTGGAATTCCATTTTTACATAAAATCTATATGTATAGTTCATATCCAGAATGAAGTTTCACTATGAAATTACAGAGTGAAGTTCTAATTTTGGCACATTTTTTAGTCAAATTTTTTCACCATAAGCGATTCAATATTTAGATATGTTATTCAATATCATCTCTACAAAGTTTCATCTAATTCAACAATGGTTTGAGCTTTTAAAATTGAGAAATATATGAATGGTTCATGTTGAATATTTTTTATTCATTAATTAATTTAATCTAATTTCAATACCTTAACGGTGTCCAAATTAGATGAAACTTTATAGAGATGATTTTGAATAACATACCTAAATATTGAATCGCTTATAGTGAAAAAATTTAACAAAAAAATGTACCAAAATTAGAACTTCACTCTGTAATTTCAAAGTGAAGTTTCAATATATATATATACACACACAATATGCATTGCCAGATAAACAGTTCTCCATTTTCTATTCCTTCTGGTTATCTATATCGTCATTTTAAAGAACACCACTAGCAGCATGATCGACTGCATGAGATTAGACTTTGTATTAGAATGGAAATTAGGGTATCTGACAAATCAGGGGGCCGGGGAATTAGTGAAAACTTAAGGGTTTGAAGATCGATGTAGCAGCTCAAATAATATATTTCAATCCCCGTTCTCTTTTCTACGCTCTAATTTGATTGAACATATATGGTATTGTACGTAAGAGTCGATCCAACTGCCACCCGTTTGTCAGTACAATTCAGTCACGTACGTTTGGCAGCGTAGACATACGTACGGTTAGTTCAGATATCAGATATATACAGCGCGCATAAGAAGTACAAGATGACAGACTTGCAAGGCTCAAAATCGAAAACTCGTAAAAAAACCCACATCATTAGGACAATAATCATCCATTCATGATCATGATCATGATAATATTTTCGTAAAAGAATACAATAGTTGCATACGTACTCCTTGGAACAATCAAGTTAAATCTGATGAAGAGGTTGATTAAAAAAAATCTAATAAAGAGAAGGGTTTTATATATGCAAATATGGTAATTAATAGACCCACCTGGCCAAAATCAAGAAAAAGAAGAAACAAGCATGTGCTAAGCAATGAGGTTAGGGGTTACTTTCAAAGGCACGCTTTGGGTTGAATCAAGGAGACAGGACCACTGACTAGGATTCACAATTCTTAAGGGAATGTCCCTTGTGTTGGTTAGTACAACAATTGCTTAAACAAATACTTAGCACAAATAAACATCTCCAAGAAAGCTGAGCCTCGAGTACATAAACATTCATGCAGATTTTTATCATATAGTTGCTGATCCTTAATTTTGTATTCAAATGAAGAAATTTGATCGTGTGCAGCTACATTATTTCGTTTATTGCTACTTCCACTATGTACATATAGCATGACGATCAATCCCAGAACATGACACTAAATAGTGGAAACAGTAAAAGACGATCGATGGTAGTGGAAATAGAATTTTCCCGAAAGGAGGTCTTGGGTGGTGGGTGTATTGATGGCATGGAATGAGACCGGATTATAAATCAAGATGTAATGATGAAGAGAATGATTTGGGTCAAATTGGGTTTTCGGAGGTTAATCATTGTCGATAAAATGGTAATGATGATGGGAATGATTAAAGGTCTTTTGGGTTAGGGCTTCTATTTTTTTTTTCGTTTTTATCTTAGTTTTCGGGACTAATTTAGGGGTTGATGGATATTATGATTAGGATTAAGGAGGAGAGGGATATGGTGTGTTTGCATGGGGAAGGAAGGATTGAAAGAGAAAGCAAAACTTGCAGGAGCAAGACAATTACTCATGGAATCGATCTTTTGGCCCAAATTCTCTAAAGCCTTGACTTGTGACCTGAGGAACTTGAGGTAATTTGCAGCCTCATCGAGCATAGAAGCAGTGTCCATCTTGCTTCCACCAGGAACCAGCTTCTGCAAAACCCTAATTCTCTCGCTGATCCTCTCCCTCCTTTGCCTTGCAGCCACCGTCTGTGGATCAGACGAGATCTTCACATTCTTCCTCTTGGGCCGCTCGACCATCTCTATACCCAAGTTGACTGGCCTGAAAACCGCGGCGCGGTAAATCATCTCCTTCATCTGTGCGATGACCTCTGGATCAGGTTCTTGATCAGTGGAGGAATCTGATGGTGATGATGAAGTTGGCTGCTGAAAATTGATGTTGGTTGTGCTTGGAGTGCTGGACTTCTGATCTGATGATGACTTGATCTTCTTCGCCTTCGGTGGGTTTTCAGAGATGAGCCTAAACCCACCACCTTCTGCATTAGCAGTAGAAGAATCTGTGTGAAAAAGATCAAAGTGTTGACTATAGTTTTCTGCACAAAACTTCAGCTGATCGCTTTGGTCATCGCTGCGGCTTCTCTTGTTGAAACTTTGAGTTGCTTTGGTTGCTCTTGATGCATTGTTAGTGGTCTCGGACTCCCCCGATGAGACTCCAGTAGTAGCACTGCCTGTTCCGAAGTTCCATAAGTTTGATCTTCGACAATCTGGAAACATTGTAGAATTAATTGCATCATCTTGATTTATAGATGTAGTGTCTTCAGCAGTGTTGCTATTGGTTGCAGACAGCAAGCAATCCAGAGACTCAATGGAACATGTCGCTCTTGACGCCTGCCGAGCCTTGATATGATGATGTTCATCAGCCATGAAAGCACTGCTGATCAGAGAGTTCAGTGAATAAGGCGTAGTGATTGCAAAATGGGCTTGACGCAATTGCTCAGCGGCCAAACTTTTACCACCCCAATGTTGCTGAGCCATTTGAGTATTACTCGGAGGACTCGGGGTATTAGAATTCATCATCATGTGAGGTTCTTGGCCTTGTTGAAGTTGATGATCTTGGATTGGTATATTGAAGACACTGGAGCCAGAGTTATTGGACATCAATAAGCTCTCTTGATCAAGATCATGTTGATGATGGTTGCTCCATAGGGTGGCTGTGTTTGTGATAATGTGCGAGCTATCCCAAGCAAAACTATCCATTGATTATAAACCTTCAGAGTGAAAAGTACTCTTGAGATCAGAATGAGTACAAAATGATATAATAATTATTCCTGAATATATATCCACTATTTGCATGTTACTTCTCTAACAAATATATTAAGTATGCACATATATCATCTATCTGGCCGATGATAGCCAGCTAGAGAAATATTGAATTGGACTATAGGACATTAGATGACATACCAATTTCAGATCCAGCTGCCAACCAATAGCGATCACGAACAGCCAACCAAGACCAGAAAAACGGTTGATTTAGCACTACTGACTGCTATGCTCTTCCTTCTCAACAAATCAAATCTCAGCGGCTTCAGCTTTACACTTGTGTGCAATCCTGGCAATTCTAATAAGTGATGACAGCCGTCTTTAGTTCATCGATATCATGAAAACTGTTACCTGACGAAAACCACCAAGATCTAACGTCAGTTCAGGCAACTGTGTGTATCTGGATCGATAATGCACAAAGAAACTCTAAAATCTTATTAAAAAAAAGTAGTTTCATAAGTTACTACGTCATGCTAAGTTTTCATGCCGAAGATAGTTGCTCCAAGGGAACGAGAAAATGAGAGGAAAAATAAAAGGATGATATAATTGAAGATGATGGCTTTCCCTACCTTAAGGAGAAGCTACAGAAATAGAGCACCAATAGATTGATACAGTGTTTTGTTAGTTGGTTGTGGCATGCTTAAATAGATAGGGAAGAAATGCAGATGCTCTAATTTTATATTCAAGCAATATCTTATATGTATACATTGGTAATAGTACTAGAACATCTATAATCTATGAGAGAGAGAGAGAGAGAGAGAGAGAGAGAGAGGTGATAAAATACTATAGTTTCCAATTCAAAGAGTTGAAAGAAGTATATAAAAAACAAATGGGGTTTGGAAAAGATAAGGCTTTTGGTCAGTTTGGTGGGGATGTAAGAGTATATTTTTGCAGATGGGGAGCATGAGAAATCAGAGATGATCAGAAGGATTTTGAATATAATCTCAACTGATTCAATTATTTCTTTACTTGTTCTTTCTTTGGTTTCTGCATTCTGTTTAGTGGGAAAGCTAGGTTCTGACCTCCTTTTGGTTGCTTATATGCTACATTTCCATGCGCACGGTAAAGTTTCAGTAAAAGTTAATTGCCGTTTAGAGTATTAGTGCAAGGTGTGAGGGCATCTTTTACAGTACCACTTCAAATTTGTTCGTAGATCTTTAGGACCATGTCTCTTTCTAAAAGAGTTTCATTAATCATAGATATAATCATAACCTCTAGCTTTTGCTGGCCTTTCTACTGCAGTACGCTTTCTCTTGGTGAAAAAATGTGAAGATATATGTGCATATGGTGTCACAACCAAGATAACCTTCTGTTAAAAAAAAACAAATTCCAAGATAACCTAATGGATACCTGTTACAACCTTAGTGCCTGATATGCATGGGCATAATTTTGGATAGCGGCCCTTAATTGATATAACCCTCTTGGAGCACTTTAGCTAGCTATAGCATGAAAAGAATGGTAAAATGTTTGATAACTAATTGATTCTTTTTTATGAACAGAGGATTAGCCGAGACCCGGCTTATCGAAAGACTTCATGCGTTTAAGAGCTCAAAGATTCAACATGTACATATGCAAACTTATACCAATCTCACAAGATCATGCAACTGGTCGAGCATACATATCCCTGATCGAAATGGAAGTTTACTGAATATTAGATTGTTGAGTGAAATGAACAATGTGACATAGTCAGAATAAATTTCATATCGATCTTGTTCATACAATGAGCTAGACATGAGCATATATTCAGAATAAGGCATGTTCTACTGATATTATCCAACAACTATTTGGAATGGCAAAAAAATACTTCATAGAAACCACACGTAACTTAATATACGCAACATTACATCTTATGGACTCAGAAATTACTCGGAAATACGGTCCCACGTACAAATCAAAACCACCCATTAGCGGATAATATTGTCCTACAATTACCTCTCCTGAAGAATATGCTATAACTAATATATATGTTGGAACACAGAAAATCAGGTAAGCAATAAGCTAGAAGGAATTCTGTGTTGGGCGTAAGAACCATATACTGGTAACATATATCTAATAAGTGCTTAGAACATGGCAATTGTTGGCAGGCAATTGCAAAGAGAGTCAGAGAGGAAGTGAAGATAGATGCAATAGAATTTTGTCTCATAACACCCTAAGTATGCAGTTAGTACCAGACTACTAGCTTGAACAGTATATACTTCATCTAGATACTTGTACGTGAGAGAGAGAGAGAGAGAGAGAGAGAGAGAGAGCAGCTGGTTTCTGAGTCGACCTACCCACACCCACATGCGTCCCATCATCATGTACAGCTCAATCCTGAATGGGTTGCCATGGTATACATTTCCCATTTGCAGTTGCTTAATCTCTCTCTCTCTCTCTCTCTCTCTCTCTCTCTCATACATTCATACATTCGTAGATATATATTTGTCAACTGTCATGTTTTTCTTCACCTCTCCTCCGCAGATCATCGGTTGCGAATATTTAATTTGAAACATAAGATTGCTTGGGAGACATCATTGAAACCATACGAATAAGAGAGAATAAATATTGCTTACGCATGCAAATTGCGAATATATATTGCAGATTGGCTTGAATTATGCAACTACTTACTAAACCGTGCAGTATAAAAATATGATATATATAAACAAAGAGAAGTGAGATGGGACTACCTCATTTAGTCTGCTATGATAGGCTGGAGACTTGGATCCAGTTGATCGAGCTCGGAGTATGTAGCAGCCTGCCGCCTTTGCAGATGTACACTGGAGTTTGGCCTAATAGTTTGAACTTATAACACTGTCAAAGCAAGACCGATGCGCAGCCAATAACTAACTCTTTAATTTGAAGTTTCAACAAACACACAGCCCAGTCGTCTGTGTATGTATGTATATATATGATCGATCACAAAGGACATAAGTCACATAACTATCTGTGCTTGAATATGCGATTGCTGTATTTCTGTACGTATTACTACTGATGCAGATGTATTAGAAGCACCATCTGACCTCGTGGTCCTAATTCAAAATTAAACTTTGTCCGATAGGCATGTAGCGGAAGCCATTTCAACTTATTATGAGATGGCCGACCTTCTGCTTCTTAGTTTTTATCCATCTCGATCTCTGTATATACATTTTTATCAACAGATAAACTTCTGTGGTACAACACTATACACTGCAAATAGGATCGAGTTTAGAGTTTAGAGTTTAGACACTTGATCTCCTTCCGCCCTCCCAGACCCGCAATGCACAATGCCGCAACGATATGAGAGGGCTCAAATCTCATCTTTGTGTGAGTGTGGGGGGGGGGGGGGGGGGGCGGGATAATGCACACCTTTAGTACGTGTCCTTGCTCGCTTTGTTCTGGCATGTCATTGTCTCGCTGAGACATATTTTTGACATCTTGCCTTTTTTGAGACCTAGAACGACATAATTTCTAGAGGATTCTGCGATAATTTTGACAATATATTAATCTTTAATGGGAATGTATATCCAAAGATTTGTGATATTTTTTTTCTTGTCTCGTAATATTGTTAGCGTAGTTCTCTCCTAAATTATTAGAAAACGGCACTACAGTGACAATGATCCGGCGAGTTTAATCTCGGCCGGTGAAGAAGGCTAGGTGGTCCAATATCTTCCCTACGTCAAAATCTCAATTAAAGGCGTCCGCCCTCTCCCGCGTAATTTTTGGCTTTCAGCTGGCGGGAGGACATGAGCTGTCGGATCGACCCGGCTCGGATATCGGGTCGGCCCGATTTGATCATGCAGGCTGGTCCCGGACTGTCCAAGTAGGCCCGCAATTCTTCCCACAAATCCATTATTACGGGCCACACGTGAACAGAAGGCTCATATTCACACGTGGCGGGAGGTGATTGGGTTCTCAACTGAGGGGATAGGCAAAGTCCACATGGGATGGGATATATGAAACACACCACTAGTGGGGGACCATCGGATTTCCCCGGACTCGGAATCTAACCTTAATTATCATTATCCTCATTCAACCCCAATATCTGCTTCGATGTGGATGTGCTGAACTGGATTTTGTTCTCCCCCCCCCTCCTTTTGTTTGATTAGGCCATTTTTGGACTATGCTTGAATTATTTAGCAAGTCAAATCGCAGAATGAGAATATGATCGAGACCATCTAAAACACACTTGAAGAAGTTTGTGAGTTTTCTTCATTGTCGGCATGGATGTTAATTTGAGTAGGAAAGCAACAGATGGTATCAAGTGATATGTGAATTATTAGCCAATTAGGAAAGTATCACTTGGCCGGTAACTTGGTATCAATTAAGTGATCGACATATGAATTGCTCAATAATGCAGTTCATCGTCACCGAAAATAGCTAGCTTACGGTGGAGCATAGTCTTGTCGAGACTGAGGTTGAGGTTTTGCTTCATCGTTTATTGGAAACGAGTGAGGTGCATGACTAGTCCTCAAAAAACCCTAGCTACCATAAGTAGCAATAATAATGGCCAACACACCTGCCGTAACTTTCCTTCTATTTTTCTATAGTTATATCAAGAATGTACGATCGATGAATATAACTATAGATATATGTATAATTAAGAAGATCATCAACATTCGTACGTACACAATGACATGTAATGCCCAATGGCCAATGACAGAGGCACGGAGCATGATCAAATTTGTACATGCATATACCAAATCCAAGTACGAATATATGTCTGAACTCTGAAGCTTGATAATTTGAAACTGACTCTGCTGATTTATCACGCTGAAGGTTGAGGGGAGCTGACTTCCTAGCTTGTGAAAAAAAAAAAGCCACAACCGTAAAAATAATCTAAGCTAGTATATGAAGATGTCTCAAGGTTGCTAATTGAAAACTAGCTAGCTAGTTCTGCTCTATAGGATCTCTCCATCTCCACTGGTTTATACACATGTACAATGTAGCCCTGGCAAATGGGCGGGTTGGGTGGGTGGTGGGTGGCAGTCTTAGCGGGCTCAACCCATTTTAACTCGCTAAGAAGAGCGGGTTTTGGCGGGTAAACCTGTTGAATTTGCGGGTTAATCATTAGGACCCGTTAAGACCCGCCAAGGTTTTTTCTTTTAATTTTTTTATACTTTTCTTTTTCTAGTTTACTCAAGTTAAATTTTTTTCAATCTAAATATTTTTTGTATTAAATCCAAATCTAAATATATATTTTTGTATTAAATCCCTATGAAGATAAATACGGTTGTTTTTCCAAATCCACACAAAAACTAAAATATGTTAAAAGGGAAGAATTCCATATCAAATTAAGTCTAATGTCAAATTATTAGATGAATCTACCACAAATAAGCTTTTAACTTCTATAGAGCTATGGGGAACTATTCACATATATACTACTCTAATTACTAATCAAGTCTTACGGCTTTGTCACTCTTATTGGTTTATTGTTCACATACTTGACTTCTATAGAGTTGGGGGACTATTCATATAGATATGATTCAGTTACTAACCTCTTAGTATTGGTTTAAATCCTGACCAATATAAGAAAATCCATTGATGGTTACCTCAGGCCCTATATAGGACTATTCACATAGATCACTTAAAGTCAGAATCCATCCAATGTGCAGTGAGTGTCAAATAACCATCAATTGTCTGAGAACTCCATAAATCAGATGTCAAACAAATCTTTCTTTGAATTAAACTTAACACTGAGAATAACAAAACCGAAAAAAAAATGTATGTGTATGTCATACTTTCATTATTTACACCACTTTCAAAATTTAAGGGTACGAAGGGATTGATTACAATTGCCCTTTCATCAATATCTTAATTTTCTTTTCTAATTATTTCATAATTCAATGTGAAGAGATGAACTCGAAAACTCATTATAGTATTCTAAAGAACAAAGTAAAATTATCACATAAGAAGTCATTTAATTTTTTTAATAGAAAATTAAATATCTATAGAATTTGTAAAAAATATGTTGTAATTAAAAAATAATAATGAGGAAAATGGGGAGGGAGTAGATATAATGTAATAACCCTAGTCTTTCGAACAATATTTGGTTTGATTTGGAATCTATCAAGTTGAGAAATTTAATTTGAATGAATGTGATTGTTTGCACGTTACGAAACTAAAAAGGGAAACGTTCTCGGAACGTTTAATTCGCAAAACGTAACGTTACCGCAACGTATATATCGACCTTTATTCCATCGCTTGGTTGCGACAACTTTCTTCACGAAAGTTGTAGAGCTCGTCGATACGAGTTCGTGAGTATGTGACGCGTTCTAATCGGACGTCAGACGTGGAAGTTATTAACGATAGAAGTTAGGTTCCGATTTGGAAAGGGGTATAAAAGGAAATTAATCAGAATAGGGTTTCCATTTTCAGAAACCCTATTCTCTCTCCCATACCCCGTGCCTCCCTCGAGCTCTCTCGAGCTCTCTCCCCCTCTGAACGACCCCATCGGCGATCTCGCCCTCCAGCCCTCCATGGGCCGCACCGCCGTGCTCAGAAGGATCGCGCGACCTTCCTCTCCAACCCCCAAGCTTGCGACGCACTGGCTCGCCACCGAGACCTCCATCTCTCTCCCCGAGCCTCCCTCTGCATCGCACCGTGATCTCCACCTCCAAGCCGCCTTGTCCCTCACTGCCTGACCCTGGAGCACCGCGTGACCCCCGCTGCAACCCTCAAGCTCGCTGAGCCTCGCACCCGCTCGCCACTGCTCGACGACGAATCAAAGCCTCCACCATGCGATTTAGGTAAGGTTTGATGAAATTGATGGTTGTGTATGATTGTATGATGTTTTGGGAGTGATTGGGAGGATTGGGAATCGATTTGGAAGGATTTCAGAGGAGAATCAGAGGTGTAGAGGAGAATGGAGCACTGCCGCCTTAGGCGGCGCGTGTGAGAGCGTGAGGCAGTGTGGGGGTGGCCTTGGGCCGTGCAGGGTGGAGGAGGAAGAGAAAGGAGTGAAATAGGGCGGCGGTGGCGTGCTACGCGGCGATTTTAGGCTCGGCGCGTGTGTCCCACGCGCTGCCACAGTGAGTGGCGCGTGAGCACCACGCGCGGCCTGCCGGAGGTGGCGCGTGCATCCCACGCACCACCACGTGCGGCGGCGTGAACAGTGTTTTCGAAAAGGATAATTTTGTAATTTATTTTTACGTACGGTAAATGTAAAAAAGTGATTTACATACGGTAAATGTAAATTACTTTTAGTAAAGGTAAAAAGTAATTTTGGAAGGCTAATTCGGTAATTATTATTTACTGAGACAGTACGTACATTTGAATAGTATTTATACATACAGAAATACGTAAACCGTATGTAATCGTACAGAGATACGTATTGGATATGTATTTGTACATTAATACATAAATAGTAAATACGTGAACAATAACAGTAAACAGTAAATTCGTAAAACCGAAAATTGCTGAACAGTAACCGATTATTACTATTTCGGCATTTAAAGGTTTACGAAACGTTTCTAAATTCTTTTTTTATCTTTTGAAGGTGATCGATAAATCAAGGAAAGGAATTATCTTCAGAAATTGTGGAATTACGCTCGAGTCGATAAGGTGAGTAAAATCTCACATATTTACGAATCTACCATTGCGGTGAATTCAAGATTTTTGCAAGAGTTTTAAATATTGAAATACGACATGTATATGATATAGTGGAATATATATATATATATATATATATATATTCGTATAAATGGTAAATAAGTACTTATATATATAGTTTGCTATATTATATACTGTTATGAATTCATTGAAATTAGTCATTTTCGATGACGAGAATTATATGACGAACATGTGAATTAAATTGTACAATATGATGTGAGATTATTGTACGTGATTTTAATATGTGTTTGTTAAACGTTTTGTCTTCGGACGTGTTTACGAATTATGACACGTATACTATATAGTGGATTATATATATTGTATAAATGGTAAATAAGTACATATATATATAGTTTGCTATATAATGTACTGTTATGATTTTATCGTGATGATGTCATTTCGATGACAAGATTTTATCGAGCATGTGCTTTTGATTTGTACAATATAATGTGAGATTATTGTACGTGATTTTAACATAGAGATTGTTAAAATATTAATTTGTCTTCGGACTTGATGTTTGTACAATATGATGTGAGATTATTGTACGTGTTTGGCAAGTCGGAACCTAGCATTTGGCCGGGCGAAAGTTACGATACAGTTAAAGCTGTAGTCTGTCTGCCGTAGTACTGCATGGGCGGTAACGGGTGGTTATCGGCTCATGAGTACTCAGATTGTTTTGGATGTTGAGTAGCGGGTGGTTACCCAATATCGGCGGTGTACTACGTGAGGGGTAACATATGTGTACCAGCGTTCATTAGTACCCGTATTATAAATGTTTTTGGGTAACTAGAAGGGTTGCCCGATTTCTCATGAGTACTTTCATTTCATATATTTTTTGGGACAACCAGATGGGCCGTCCATTGACTCATGAGGGCATTAATATTTGTTGATTTGTGACTTTTCGTATATATTGATATGCGAATTATAATTTCATTTTACTCATACGAGCTATAAGCTTACCGGGTTTGTGTTTACAATCCCGGTGCACCGATTCAATGGTGTAGAGGATAATTCCGCAGGTGTTGATTAGTGGAGATTGAGTGACTACTCCGGAGACTCATAGTCGTTCGTATCCTGCTTGTGGTGAGGATTCTAGCGTGGATTTGTGTGTGAGAATTGGTGTGGATTTATTTGTGAGTTTTGTGAGAGATTGTGAGGATTATTACATTTCCATCTTATGTAATGTTGAATTATAAATTTGGGTTGTAATAATTGGTTTTTCTGAGTTGTATTGAGAACTCAGTGATGATCCGCTGTGCATGTTAAATGATTTCGATTTCATTGAAATTGTTTAATGTTTAACGACTTTGAAATTTTGAGTTTTTAAGTTTGAAATTTTGAGGTCGTTACATATAAATATAAATTTATTAAGGTTGGGAAATGAGAATAGATTGTTAATTTTTTTTCCCTAAGCGGGTTCTACAGGCCTCGTTAGAAAACTCATTTCTGTCCAATTACTGGTAGGTTGTTAGCGGATTGCTAACCTATTGGTAAAAAAAAACTTAACGGGGCAGAAATAGGCGGGTGGTTCACGGGCGGGTTGGCAAGTGGCGGTAAAAATTGCTAGGCATATGTACCTACGTACTTAATCACTGAAGAGTACGTCAATTTGAATCTTGATGGTTAAACTAATTAAGTTAAGTTATGTCGCTCCATATTATTAGGTCTGCAATGATGGTACGTACCAATTGATAGTCTAATTTTTCAGCACATAATTAATTTACATATGACTTTGGAAGTTTGGATGAATTTGCGGTTAACCAAACTTTTGTAGAACTATATTTTTCAAACTCTAACCATAATATATATAAACGGATATATGTTATCGATTTAAAAGTTACTTGAAGCATGACACTACCAACTGTATCTTTCATCTCCGCTGAACGTTGAAGGGAGCTGACTAGCTTCCTCCCAATAGCATTATGTACACGCTTGTTGATCAGAACCTAGTCGAAATATGCATGAAAGTTATGAAGGGACCAATTCGAAGAAGAATCGAGAGTTTAGAGCAACTATGACTTGTCATGAAAACTTCACCCACAATAGCATTCAAAATTTGTCCCGCAAATCCTAGTCGGGTTTGTCTATGGTAGAGTGCTCCATATCATGAAGAATCAAAATATTTATCATTCAAATCTAAATTTTCAAAATTTAATAGTCCTAATTACATTTTGAGGTCAATTTTTTGATTGATTTTTTTTAAGGATTAAATACTTGTGACACCCTATACTTTAGGTGTAAAACCAGTTTTGTCATTCTACTTTCAAATTTAATCAGTATATCATTTAACTCTTAATTTTAACAATTTTGTCCTTCTACTTTCAAAATTAAATATGTATATCCTTTAACTCTTATTTTTTAACAGTTTTGTCCTTCTTTTTTTAACAGTTTAGTCAATTCCATTAGTTGACCGTTAAAAAATTTCGTTAAGCCGTTATAATGCCTAGAATACCCCCAATTCAAATCATATTTTTTCTTTCTTTTCTTATGCCTTTTTTATTTTCTCTTTTGGTTTTTCTTGTTTTTAAATTTAATTCATCATATGTGCTATCAAATATATATAATTGTAATCAACACAAATTATCAAATTAATTGTAAACAAGAGAATAATTAATGACAATTGCTTAACATCTAGTTGGAAATAAATAATTTGAAACTATTTTTGCATCAAAGTATGGATATGTAGTATAAGTCTTTTTTGTCTTAGCATTGTAGAAAATAATCAAAATATGTTTGTAGAGCATCATAATATAAATGAAGTTTATATCTGGATTTGAGTACTGACACTCACATGTCATTTTAGGCATTATCCAATTGATCATACGATGTTTACAATTAATTTGATAATTTGTGTTGATTACAATTATATATATTTGATAGCACATATGATGAATGAAATTTAAAAACAAGAAAAACAAAAAGAAAGACCAAAAGAGAAAATAAAAAAGGCATAAGAAAAAAAGAAAAAAAAATATGATTTGACTTGGGGGTATTCTAGACATTTTAACGGCATAACGGAATTTTTTAACGGTCAACTAACAGAATGGACAAAACTGTTAAAAAATAAGAGTTAAAGGATATACAGATTAAATTTCAAAATAGAAAGACAAAACTGTTTTTGGGTGTCACAAGTATTTAATTCTTTTTTTAACAAACACACTAAATAATGTCCATACTATGGAGTGCTTTATAGTAGAATTTTCCATCCTCGTGGGTCAAATTTGCAGAAAAATCCAAACGCCCCGAGGCATGGGATCGGGTCCTTATCTTCCACCCAAAACGAAGAAGCATCGATCATTGTGTCAGCAAAGTCTAGTATCACGTATCGTAGATTTTACAAGCTGGCTCTCCAGGTTCAAGACGTTGATATCTTCATGCATCCAGAGGAGACACAAGGCCGACACCTTCAAGTTTCTATCGTTCAGGTCATCTTCAATGCTAGCTAATTGTATGAACACACACATTCAAAATTGCTTTCATTGATACCACCGACGTGCGTCTTGTGTATACTTGATGGTGATCGATGTAGAGACAACGATTTGTATGTATGCAACCGTTCACGAAAGTTATTTCATTGTGTCATTTTTGTAACTTATTAAGTTTGATCAAATTGATCAGGCGCGCAAATATTTGTACTGTACGTTGTTTATAGTATGCATGCATGTCCGATCGATACTTATAAATGAAAAAAGATCGGTCTTCTACATCCTTTCCTGGTCGAAAATCTCTTCAAATCATGGATTCCTGATGGAGAAAAAGATGAGAAGCCTCCAAGACAAATTAATCTTGGCTCATACAGTACGTCTTCTATTATATTTTGATTATCCTTGGTGAGTTGGTGTTCGATAATCGACTTGATGCGGCGACTATATATTGCATTTGGGCTCTGCATTGATTGAAGCTGTTGAAGCCCAATTCTTAGATTTTTTTTGTTACCCCAATTATTAGGATTGCATTATCAGGTTTCTATTTCATCTGTCGCATGCATACTTACTCCATAATCCTGAATACATAAATCATAATCCACTAATACTTGTACCTCTGACAAACATCGGGTAGATTCTAAACAATTGACAAGCACACTAGTTGGCAGTTGTTGCCTTGTTGGGATAGCATGGCTCCGGGAGAGGTTGTTATACTTGATCCCATTGGACATTCGGTCGATATATGGTTTTCGTTTGGGATGAAGTTATAATTTTTTTATTTTTTTATGGTCATTAAAAATCTAAATGAGAGCTTGGTCCAACTACACCGTTATTACGTGGTAGAACTAAAATTGGATAGGGCTAGTTTTTCGTTAAAAAATAAAATAAGTCAAATAACTAAACAAGTCATATTATACAGTATATATGTTGTATGTAGATAAAGGAAAAGAAACGAAACTTAGAAGACAAGAATGGAAAAGGACATAAGAAAATAGCCAACATGAAGAGCTAAAAGAGAGAGAGAGAGAGAGAGAGAGAGAAGGGTGGGAACTGGGAAGCATGATTCGGACCTAGAACTCTAGAAGGGGAGAAGTATAAAGCCAGCTTGGCATTTAGCAAACTGAACTAACTTTAGGGTATGTGTAGATAATCACATATAGAAATTGAAATAAATTGATTTTCGTTTGGGCTATAACCCTACCAGCCTATAACGTTATTCTGCTCCTGCCACAATTGCCGGGATAAACCCTACGATCTTAACCTTAAATTCGAAGGGCATACGGTGACCAGCACATGCTACTCTGCCTTTGGTTATGGATTTTCACTAGAGAATTGACAAAATATCAACCAACTGAGCACTAGCTAGTTTATTCATCAACTGAGCAAAACCTCATCGAACACTTGAAGTAGGTTAACGTTTCTATTGAGCCATAGGTGGACTGAAAATGAAGACGATTATAATTTTTTAAAATTTTCGGTTGGTTGCATGAATATTCTTATTTGCCATGATCTAATGAACCATAACTATGTAGTTTTGTACGCATATATGGCTTGTTGTCGTGACCACAAACATTTAAACTCTTAGGACACGTTCACTTATTTGGAATGTAATTAATCTGAAATGGAATCGAAAGGAATAAGAGACGGAATGAAATAATATGAGAGGAATATAATGAAACTAATTACGATTGTTGTTTACTTACAATAAAGAGTTGTAATTAAATCTATCTTGATTACTAAATTACATTTGGGATTGGGTATGTTTGTAATTTGTTAAAAATATGAGGATATTTTCGGGTTTGAAAGATGGACCCCACTACAAATCTATTCCCCCCTCCGGAATACAAATCCGGATTTATCCCATAATCCATTCCAGATTTAGAAGTGGGCCCCACCATAATTCTCATTCCCTTGTGCAAGTAAACACTGAAATGGAATTGATTCCGGGGGAATACAATTCCATTCATATGAAGTAAACACGCAATTATTGTTTTTTTTAAAGCCAGTATGGTATAATTACTTTGAGAGAGCTTTTATTCATACATCCTAAAACAGTATTTGAACCTCCACTTTTCCCAAGTTAGGCCGGAGGAGACCAACCGGGTCGGAGCCTAAGGATCCGGGTCGAGTCGTCGCTGCAAGAGGACGCCGGATTTGGGCTGGTTGCCAGGCTAGACATTGGGCCTCAAGGTGTCGCCGGATAGAACCGCATAGGACGTCGGAAGAGAGCGACGTGGGGGCGCCAGAAGACATCGACGTCGTTGCTGGTTCGCTACCGTTCTGGGTCGTGCGAGCTTGCGTGCGGCGACATCGTCGAGAGGGCATCTTTCTGGGACAAAGGGTGACTCGGGATATGCAGGGTTGTCATGGAGGGGCAAAGCATGTTCGGGTTGGTTGCGACGACACTAGTGTAAGAGAACGCCGATCTAGAGAGACGTTGAGGCTACAGGTTTCAGAGGCGGCCTCGAAAGCAAAGGGCAATGTCGAGAGGCTTCTTGGGCACGCAGAGGGGCACTCAAGGCTCGAGTGCTGGATGGGAGCAAGGGCGGTGCCGGGAACGCAGCACCGGGTCGACCTCTGCAGGTTGAAGGAAGGCCGGGGTGCCTAGATAAGATTTATGGGTGCCCGGGACAAAACCGATTTTTGTTTTTTTTTTTCCAGCATAATAATTTGTTTTTCTTCATCTTCCATCGAATTTTTGTCATGACAGAAGTAATTGACATATTCTTTTGTCGAATTATTTTCACGACATAAATACTTTTTTTCAGAAATTAGGGTTTTAGACCTATGAACTCAGGGTTATAACTACATGCTGATAACGTGTTACAGAAAAATATATTACGCATCGAATGAGGAGAAGTATCATCTTTATTCATTGATAAGGAGACCTTATATATAAGCATTACATTGAGTATCATGTAGATTCAGGGATTATATATCCTTCCTAAACTAGACTAACCTATATTAATTAGGACAAGATATACTAGAATATTACAGAGAGTAATTTTCCTACAACAGTATTGACTTTTTCAACATATATGAAATTACCAAAATGATATATAGTGAACAAAAAGGAAAAAAAGAAGAAGAGAATTCTAAACATACGTATTTTACAATAGCAAATATAAATGAATTTTTCATTTTTCGTCAATTCTTTACTTATTACAGGAAAACTTCCATTTGGAAATTGGAATAAGATGACTTATTTAATTGAGAAAATACCCAAAATAATACATGAAGTATCGTGAAAAGTATTTTTTGGTACCTACGAATTTTTGTTACCCAAAATGGTACCTGAACTATTGCACCGTTACCCAATATGGTATCTCCGTTAGTTTCTCCGTTAAATTGATGATGTGACATGTATTTAGAAGGACAAAATGGTCTATACACAAATTTTTTTATTTCCTATCTCTTTTCCTTCAAAATTCTCACAAATTCACCAAAATGACTGAAAATTTGCTGGACTTGATAAATCATACCTATATTATTTGTAAATTTATTTACAATATTTTTTATGAAATTTGTAATTTTAAGAGGAAAATCAACTCTTGTATCACAAAACATAACACAAGTTTTAGCATATATATATATATTTGTTTAGCAATAATAACAAAATTAATTTTAAAATTATTATTTTTCCTATTACTTATAGTCTCGAAAATTAATAGTCTCGAAAATTGATAAAATTTATTAATTTAGCTATATATTAATATATCAATAAATTAATAATCTATTAATTTATTAATTTATTTATAACTTATTAATTTATCAAGACATAATAAATATTTTGTTTCATTTTGTCGAAGAAAAAAGTTTTTACTTACATTGTTTATTTATTACGTATAACTTATTAATGTAATAACCCAAATTTTTCGGAACCATTATCGAGTTGATTTCAATTTATAAAGTTTGTAAAATTCATTTAACACGATAATTGGTGGTTCACGATATTTCGAAATGAAAACGGAAACGTTCTTAGAACGTTTATTTAGAAAAACGTTACATTTCCGCGACGTAATAATCGATTTTTATTTCATCGCTTGTTTGAGAAAACGTTCTTCACGAAAGTTGTAGAGCTCGTCGATACGAGTTCGTGGACGCATCACGCGTTCGAATCGGACGTCGGACGTGAAAGTTATTAACGTCAGAAGTTCGTTTCCGATTTTGGAAACTAGTATATAAATGAATTGTTTCAGTTTAGGGTTTCCAAAATTGGAAACCCCTCACCCGCGCCCCCTCTCTCGTTTTCTTTCTCTCTCCCCCGAGTTCCCTCTCTCTCCGGCGATCTCTCCCTCCGACCGGCCGTGTCACACACCGCCAGGCTCAAGACCACCGCACGGACCACCTCAGCTACCCTGGAGCTCACCGTGCCGTGCCTCGCTGCCGTGAGAATGCCTGACGTCGCCAAAGATTCTGCAAATCCTTCGCCGTGCTTCTCCGCCGCCACAGTGCTCGAGGCGAGCTCGTAACCATCAAATCGAGGTGAGATTGATGCTAGGGATGATTTTTGTGTGTTTGGAGTGAGATTAGAGATCAGATGGAGGAGGAGGTTTACCGCCGCTTAGAGGTGGCGCGTGTGTTAGCCTAGGGGTGGTCTGAGACCGTAGGAGGGTGGAGGAGGAGGAGAGGAAGGTTTTGGGGGCGGCGGTGGCGTGCTACGCGCCGGCTTTAGGCTCGGAGTGTGGGCCCCACGCGCGGCCTGCCGGAGGTGGCGTGTGTACCCCACGCGCCGCCACGTTCGGCGGCGCGTGAACAGTGATTTCAAACAGTAATTGTAAAAATTTATTTTTACGACGATGAATGTAAAAAGATAATTTACGTATGGTAAATGTAAATTTCTTTTACGTACAGTAAATGTAAATGAAATTACTTTCAGTAAATATAAATGGTAATTTCGAAAGGGTAATTTAGTAATTATTATTTACTGAGACAATATTTACATTTGAATAGTATTCATACGTACAGAAAAATACGTAAACAGTATGTACACGTACATGAATACGTAATTGATGTGTATTTGTACATAAATATATGAATAGTACATACGTGAATAATTCATATTATTACTGTTTCGGCATTTAAAGGTTTACGTAATGATTCTAAATTCTTTTCTTATCTTTTCAAGGTGATCGTTAAATCAAGAAAATAAGTTACTGTCGGAATTGTGGAATTACGCTCGAGTTTATAAGGTGAGTAAAATATCACATATTTACGAATCTACCCTTGCGGAGATTCAAAATTATGCAGAATTTTAAAGAATGAAGTATGACATGTATATCATATAGTGGAGTATATATATACTTGTAGAAATGGTAAATAAGTACATTTATATATAGTTTGCTATATTATATACTGTTATGATTTCGTTGTGAATATGTCATTTTGATGACGAGATTATATATCGAGCATGTGTTTTGATTTTACAATATGACATGTGGTTTTAACATGGAGATTGTTAAAACTTTTTTGTCTTCAGACGTGATTGATGTCTTCGGACGAGTTTTTGTCTTCGGACGTGATTGATGTCTTCAAGCGAGTTTTTTGTCTTCGGACGTTTTTATGTCTTCGGACCAATCTTCAGACGTGTTTGGCATGTCGGAACCTAGCCTTTGGTCGGGCGAAAGTTACGATACAGTTAGAGCTCTAGTCTGTTTGCCGGAGTACTGCATGTGAGGTAACAGATGGGTTATCGACTCATGAGTACTCATACTTTTGGATGTTGGGTAGTAGGAGGTTGCCCAATGTCGGCGGTGTACTACGTGAGGGGTAACAGAGATGTACCAGCGTTCATTAGTACCCGAACTATAAATGCATTTGGGTAAACAGAGGGGTTGCCCAATTTCTCATGAGCACTTTCATTTTCATATTTTTGGGACAACCAGATAGGCCGTCCATTGACTCATGAGTGCATTTATATTTGTTGATTTGTGGATTTTCGTATATATTGAATGCGAGTTATATTTTTATTTTACTCATACGAGCTGTAAAGCTTACTGGGTTTGTGTTTACAATCCCGGTGCACCTATTCGCAGGTGTCGATTAGTGGGAATCGAATGACAACTCTGAAGACTCGAAGTCGTTCATTTTCCAGCTTGTGGTGAGGATTTATTGTGAATTTGTGTGAGAATTTGTGATGATTATTACATTTCCATTTGGTTTGTAATAATTGGTTGTCTGAGTTGCATTGTGAACTCAGTAATGATCCACTGCGACATTAAAACGATTTCTATTTATTGAGATTTGTTTTAGCGTTTTTCATGACTTCGAAATTTGAGTTTTTATGCTCGAAATTTCGGGGTCGTGACAATTAAATATACTATTTTTTATGTATAACATTGTTCAAAATATTATATTGTTTGATGATGATTATGTTAATTAATTTTTTTAATGAAATCCTCATAAATTTAAAATTTATTATATAAATTATAATATTAATAATTTATATATTTTATGGGGTCTAGCTAAATAAATTTTCGAACTTCTATTATCTTATAAATTTAGTGAATTATTAATTTAACACGTTGGCTCCGAGTTGAGACCGGAAAAAAGTTTTATTTTAGCGAGGTTATTATTTAATCGGGTATTATTTAACGAAGTTTTACTATATTTGGCAAAAAAAACTCTAAATACATGTCACATCATCAATTTAATGGAGAAACTAACGGAGGTACCATATTGGGTAACGGTGCAATAGTTCAGGTACCATTTCGGGTAACAAAAATTCGTAGGTACCAAAAAATACATTTCACGATACTTCAGGTATCATTTTGGGTTTTTTCTCTATTTAATTACTTTTTATTGTCAAAAATTACAACAAATAATATTACCAAACTTCATATATCAATTAAAAAGCTATATGAGTTTTGATAAACTTCGTTTAGGATATGAGGAAAACAATTGTTCAGTGATGTTTGAATTTTTTGGGTTGATTTTAATATTTAGTGAGTTACAGATCAATGAATGAAAAAAAAACAACAACATTATTAATTATAAATTTAAGAGTGAAAGTGAAAATTAATTTGAGATAGATTGTGTAATTATTAAGAATTTTTTTAGTTATCTATAATAATTGCATATTAGAATTGGAAAGAAATTAATGCATAATAATTTGATTGGATTATGAGTATTTTCGGAAAATCAAGGAAATCTAAATAACATTTTGAGCATTTGTAAAAGTGAAATTGAGGTATATTAAGTAAAGATGTCCAAATACCATTTTTGAAGGTATGAATAGAAGCTCCGTTCATTTGATTATCACATTGTACATGTAATTTTATTGCTACTAAGATTCCAACATTCTTGAATCTATAATCCTCTTGAGACCGGCTAGACATATGTTACGTAGTGTTCTAAGACTAACCTAGTACGGTCATTTCAAGAATATTTTCAGTTTTATTTGAGATTTTATTTGAGGAAAATGCAGATCGTCTATCACAAATCTAGGTGTTGCATAAAATTCGTAAAAATCGAACCCACTTTTGCCATAGCCATACATTGAACAACCTTCACGTGGCCACAGTCGTCCTAAATTCTTTTACGAGAGAACACTTGCTCAATAAGCAGATCTTTATGCGAAATCTTCTCCAGATTTTTCTCTTGGTCAAATCTTTGTGAGAAGCAACTCGTGGCCATAAATCACAGCACAATTTGGCACGTCCAATTCTCCACGAGCAATAGACTCAGTCCCGTTGCTATTCAAAACTGGTTCTTGTTCTGGTTCTATTATGTCCACTTGGTCTTACAATGCCCACACCTCTCTAATAGTTAAACAGATCCTCAATAGTAGAATTATCAAGTAATCCTCTTTCTCCTTCATAACTATCTTCCCTTACAAATATCCCTCTCTACTTTCTGGGTTTGTGATTTTTACGACTGTACCTGATATCAGCTTCAGCTTTGGTTTTTATGAGGTGGGATCATTTTAACGACAACTGATATATTTAATATTGTGTCTCTGATTGATTATCCATGCATTATTTGTGTTAAAACTGCGTGTGTTCTTAATGTTGTTACTGTATCTTTATTTGCTACTTCAAGGAATATATATCGGTCTTGGGGTAGCTATGCAATCAATGTGCATGAACCTATAACTCATTCTAGTTTCTGGGTTCTAAATTTTGAACTAGTTCCCAAAATGTGCTGTTTCGAAGTAGGTTGAATTTCTTGATGAGCCAATTTATATTCCATATTCGAGTTTTGGTTGGTGATCGAAGGAATACAGGTTGGATCTTATGAATTTACTATAGATCTTGATTTCTGTATGAATGAGAAATGGAGAAGAACAAGAAAAAGTGATGATCCCTATATGTTCTAGGCTAATTGTAAATGAAACAGAGAATGAGGGCTTAGAGGGTCTCCAAGGAGCAAGATGGCTCTCTATATATGAGTAGTTCAGTATAGTGGAAAGGTGAGATACTTGTTGTATTTGCTTGATTTCATACATAGATTACAATTGTATATATAGCCTAATTTACACTAATTGCTCCGTGATTCACGGAGGGAACCACGGGCCGTGATTCCCGGCTTGATTCACGCCGACACTCCCCCTCAAGTTGGTGCATACATATCAACCATGCCCAACTTGCTAAGTGAATTATAAAATGCCTTTTTAGACACTCCTTTTGTGAGCATATCGGCAAGTTGCTCTTCTGTACAAACAAAAGGAAAACTAATGATCTTCGCTCTAGTTTTTCCTTTATAAAGTGACGATCAACCTCCATGTGTTTCGTACGATCATGTTGCACAGGATTATGTGAAATATCAATAGCTGCCTTGTTGTCATAGTACAACTGCATAGCACATTTAGGCTTAATACCCAAATCTTGTAGTAAATTTCTAAGCCATAATAATTCGCACACTCCCTGAGCCATACCTCTGTATTCTGCTTCAGCACTTGATCGAGCTACCACATTTTGTTTCTTACTCTTCCATGTAACAAGATTACCCCCAACAAAGGTGAAATACCCTGATGTGGATCTCTGATCTGTGATATTTCCAGCCCAGTCTGCATCTGTGAAGCCACAAATTTCAAGGATATTATTGCGATTAGAGAACATTACTCCTCTCCCCGGAGCTGACTTCAAGTACCTTAAGATCCTTATAACAGCATCCATGTGGTCCTCACTGGGATTATGCATGAATTGACTTACTACACTTACTGCATACGCAACATCTGGTCTGGTATGTGATAGATAAATCAGGCGTCCAACTAGCCTCTGATAACGAGGTTTGTCAGTAGGGATTTGATCTGGCTACTCTGCTAACCGATGGTTCTGCTCAATAGGAGTATCAATGGGAGTGCAATCCAACATACATGTCTCTGTTAGAAGGTCAAGAATGTACTTCCTCTGACATAGATAAATACCTTCATTTCCCCGGGCTACTTCAATGTCTAAGAAGTACTTGAGTGTACCTAGGTCCTTCATCTCAAACTCTTGGGCAAGTTGTTTCTGTAATCTATCCACCTCAACAATATCATTCCCAGTAACTACCATATCATCAACATATATAATTAATGCTGTTACCTTCTCTTGTTGATGTTTGAGAAATAACGTGTGGTCTGAATTACTCTGTCTGTAACCAATTTTTCTCATGAATTGTGAGAATCTTCCAAACCAAGCACGAGGTGACTGTTTAAGACCATACAATGACTTTCTCAATCTGCATACAGAGGTAGTTGGAGAAGTGGCCACATATCCAGGCGGAAGATCCATGTATACTTCATCTGTCAGTTCTCCATGAAGGAATGCATTCTTAACATCAAACTGTCTAAGTGGCCGGTTCAAGTTAGCAGGGACAGAGAGCAATACCCGGATAGTGTTTATTTTTGCAACAGGTGCAAATGTCTCATCATAGTCTATGCCATATGTCTGGGTGAACCCATTTGCTACTAGTCATGCTTTATACCGGCTCACTGACCCATCTGGATTATGCTTCACTGTAAACACCCAACGACATCCTACAGTCTTCTTGCCATCTGGTGGAGGTACAAGCTCCCAAGTATTGTTCTTTTGTAATGCTTCCATCTCTTCCTCCATTGCTTTTCTCCATTTTGGATCTCCCAATGCATCCTGCACTTTGTTAGGTACTGATACAGTAGATATTTGATTCACAAATGACTCATATGACTTAGATAATCTTTTGGTAGATATAAAATTTGCCACAGGATAGTTGGCTTTAGTCTGAAGGGTAGGTTCATATTGTTTTGTTGGTTGACCCCGAGTAGACCTATTTGGCAAGACAATAGTCTACTATTAACCCCAGTAGAATGACTAACCTCAGGTGAGTGATCTTCTGTACCAGATGAGCATTGGTCAGGGGTATAAATGACTGTACGGGAGACATGAGGGGCAGTTGTGTTGTCAGCTTCTGGTGCCTGAATGTCTGTAGTGACAACCTCCGGCGGTGCATGTGTAGTTGACACATTGGTAATCTCATAGACGGGCTCTCTTGTCACCATATCGATGGGCTCACTTATCTCCCCCTCTCCATGATACAACTCTTCAAAATATGAATTCTCCCCCTGAAGAGCAGTATCAGAAGAGGAAAAATAACTCATGTCCTCAAAAAAGGTAACATCCATAGTGACATAGTACTTCCGGGTGGGAGGATGATAGCACCGGTATCCTTTCTGATGGCTTCCGTACCCAAAAAACACACATTTAACTGCCCGGGCATCCAACTTAGACCGCTGATGTGGTGGAAGATGAACAAAAGCAACACAACCGAAAACACGGGCAGGAAGATTATGAAAAGAGAGTAATGAGACATGAGATGCAAGCACCTCATAGGGAACTTTCCCTTGAATGACACGAGATGGAAGACGATTAATGAGGTGGGCGGAAGTAATGACAGCATCACCCCAAAGGTATTTAGGCATATGGGCACTAAAAAGAATACACCGAGCCATATCAAGTAAATGACGATTTTTTCGTTCAGAAATCCCATTTTGCTCAGGTGTGTAAGGACACGTTGTTTGATGAACAATGCCGTGTGTGTTAAAGAATTCATGAAAGACATGATTCACATATTCCCCCCATTATCAGAACGAAGAACTCGAATGGTGGCATTATATTGTGTTTGGACAGAGGCATGGAAGGCACGAAAAGCTGGAAAAACCTCATCTTTATTTTTAAGAAGAACAATCCATGAAACACGTGTGCAAGCATCAATAAATGACACAAAATAACGCATTCTTGACACAGTAGACTCTTTAGAGGGTCCTCAAACATCAGAATGAATTAATTCAAAAGGAAAAATAGTTTTGGAAGTACTAGGTGAATAAGTAGATCGATGACTCTTACCCAAAACACACGTCTCATAACGTAAAACAGACTCGTCCACACTAATAAACAAAGATGACATAGAGGTTTTCATAACACTAAAAGATGGATGTACTAAGCGACGATGCCATAACCAAATTTCACTTAGGACATCCACCTCACCATTAGCATTAGTAACATAGGGTACGGGTGGAGGCGACAATATGGTAAAATAAGATTTGTCATAAGTCATATGATCAGACGCACCAGAATCAATAATCCATGTACCAGAACTAACAAAGTGAGAAATATTGAAAGCCATACCAATTTGACCACGACCATTGATGGAGGCTGTAGGTGCTCTTCCAGCGGTATGAGAATTCGGAAGAGATGGTGCCGGAGAATGAGCATGAACAGTAAGATTGGAAACGACAACCGGTGCCTAAAGACTATGCTCTTGCTTTTGGATATATGTGAAAGCAGTGAGTAGAGAACCCTCCATTTCGTGTCCAGAACCCATTAAAAGAAACAATAGAAAAATGAGGGATTAGAGAGCAAACAAAAAAAAAATCTGGCTCAGGTGCAGTTGTACTGACGATGCACTGGAACTGACGGTGGACTTTCTACTGACGGTGCACTTTCCCTGACGGTGTACTTGCACTGACGGTGTACTTGCACGGACAGAGAAAAAAAAAGATACTGAATCTGGCCGAACCGGGCCGGGTCGTGGAAACCGGGTTGGGTCGTGGAAACCGGGTCGGGTCGAATCGAGTCGGGTCGGGTCGAACCGAGTCTGGGCCGGGCCTGATTGAAGCTTGGGCGGGGCAAAATGAAAAACGGGTCGGGATTTTAGGTTTTTATTCGAGAGGGATCTTGAGAGAGGCCGATTCGAGAGTGATCTCGCGGCGATGGCAGAGGAGCGACTTCGGGCGGAGGCAGCAGCAGCGACGTCGGACTTGTGGTGAGGAGCGGCGCGGCGGTGGAGGAAGCTAGCTGATCTCGATCTCCGGTGGAGCAAGAGGCAGGGCTTGCCGGCTTTGGGTTTGAATGCAGCGTCGAAAGGTGGGAGATCCGATCTGGGGCAGATGACGATGTCGATGTCGTTTTCGAGCGGCGATCTGCGGTGGTGCGAGGGTTAGGGTCGGTTCCGAGTTGGGTTGTCTGGGCTAACCGACTGATCCGATGCAGCCGGATCGGGTCTTCAAAGGAGGAAGGCAACGGCGCTTGATTGTTGCAAAAAGGGCAGCACGTCGGGTCGAGTGCGGAGGAGCGGTCGACTTTGGGTCGAGCGGCGCCGGAGAGCAGCAGCGTCGGAGGAGGCAGCGGTGAGCACGAGGGCGGTAACCGGCCGGAGAAGAAAAACGGGAAAAACCCAGAAAAAAGAGCACGAAGGCTCTGATACCAAGTGGAAAGGTGAGATACTTGTTGTATTTGCTTGATTTCATACATAGATTACAATTGTATATATAGCCTAATTTACACTAATTGCTCCGTGATTCACGGAGGGAACCACGGGCCGTGATTCCCGGCTTGATTCACGCCGACAAGTATCCCTATATGTTTAGTCGCCATGCTTTTGCTAACAACAATAGCAGCACCTTTCTTCCATCCACATCCTGGAGTGATGTGAGTACATTCAGTACAACAATCTATCTAGATTGATTTTTGCATTAATAAAGATTCATTATTTTTCATTTAAAGAAGAAAAACAGAAAAGACTTGCATGCTGCAGATTTCTGGTTTTTAATGCCTGTTTCAGACTTTCAGCTATGTTCTCTTATAAGTTATTCATGAAAGGCTTTCTATTGAGAGATTGCAAGGGATTGTGAGCAGTTAGGATTTGTTGCGTGCAGAGTTTTCTGTTAACTGTTGCAGCTTGTGCTTGTTTCCAATCTTAGGTTACACTTTTAGAAACACAGATCCAGTTTATGTGGGATTATAGTTGGTAAGAGTAGGTTAGAGTTGTTTCTCCGTGTATAAGTTCTTGGAGTTGTATTTCAGTTGTACATTATCATCATATCAATACACTTGAGTTATTTTTTCTCAGTATCAATTTCTTCACTTTCATACCTTCATATTGTACTTAGCTGACTTGCTTTGTTGTAGTGACATTTTATTCTTTTAGAGTTTCTCCTATGATTTAATTGTTTCACTATTAGTCGTAAATCTCAAACACCCGATCGTCTATGATTCGTCTTTAGTTTGGTTGTAGTTTCACTGTTTTGGAATTGCTAAGATGGTTGCTTTGAGTGCCGCCTGATATATCTCTTGGGTACTTTTCTAAGGGTTAATGACTTAATGTCTTAATGTAATGATCTGTACCTCTAGGTTGGTTGGTATCCATCAAAGGAGTATTTTGACTCCATATTGCAGCTTGGTTGTGGCTTCTAATTTCTCAGAAGATTCAGTCTTACTCTTCTATCAGAGGCCAAGATATATACTACAATGGCAAACTATGAAATGGTATCCTCCAAGTTAAATTCTGAAAATTTGATTTCCACAAGGCCATCATCATGTTCAGCTAACTGGGATCCATTCAGACAACACAGTACCTCCAACTTGAGAAATTTTCCTTCTAAAAAGTTTGGAAATGAGGATGAATTCAGATCCGCTGTCTCGTCCCAAGTAACAACTATGTATTGTAGAGACAGTCTGCGGAGAAAAGGGAAGGACAAACTACATCAGTTGAGCTACACATTGCAACTTAAAGATGATTATACTGAAACAACTAACGGAAGTAGCACCATAGAGCTGAAGTCGAGACAATACTTGGATAAACACATAGATGAGAGTCCAAAAGCATGTCATAGTAATGAGGACCCTGTGAAAAAGTCTATTTCTCTCACTTTAGCTAGAGTCAGGGAGTTTGAAGATATATCATCTAGCTCATCAAAAAGAGTTGAGCATTTTGAATCATTAAAGAGGAAACATGCATCTATTAGTCCAGAATCCAGAGGCAGACAAGTGACTGATCTGAACAAATTACACGGTCAAGATGCACACTTCAACACAGAGCATTTGCCTGCAGTGTATGACAAAGAGGCCTTAAAAGATGACCGTTTGTTAGAATCTAGAATCGGATTAGTTGAAGACATTTCATCAAAGGGGAAAATGGAATCATATATGAGGTCATTTCTTGGGGATGATAAGTTTCCAACCAAGATTAAAAATAACTGTGAAAGAAGTGAAGAAAATTGTGGGGTTATGCGTGTTGGAATTTCAGACAGGCTTGAATATCTCTCAGATATGGTGGAGTCACGTACAGCTGTAGATATATCCCCTGATGATGTCATGGGAGTACTAGGTGAACAGCAGTTCTGCAAAACGAGGGAAGCTATTATCAAGTAAGTCGTATCTACTTCTTGTTGAGTTGGTGTATTGAATCATTAAATTTTACGACCCGAATCTTTTACGATTCGTGGCGATAATAGTTTAATCTTTTACTCGGAACGAGAGTCGTACTAAGTGTAACGACTCTAAAAGTTTACATTTCGATGCGTAAGTTTTTTGGGAAAACTTCCTTCACGGAAATCGTAGAGCTCGTCGATACGAATTCGTAGACACGTGACACGTTTAAATTGGTTATGGTATGTAAAAGTTGTTAACAACCGAAGTTTAGGAATTGAAATTCGTTTTTAAGTGTTCACAAGGGCATATTGGTAATTCCACAAATCTATTCTAATTCCACAAATCTCTTCTTCTTTTCCTTTCTTTTCTTACCCGAGCTCTTTCTCTTCTTCCTCTGCCGATGCTGATAAGGTCACCTCCGACCATCATCTCCATGGATCATCACCACCGTTCGATTCACCACTTCATTCCGACCAAAACCAACCCAGAAATCAGAAGTAACCCATCACCATTCGTCTCCACCTTCACCAGTCGACCTACCACCGAGAGTTCTTCACTATCCGGCCACAACCTCGTCGCATCACCATAATAGCTAGACTCTGGAGCTAAAGAAGGGAAAAATCCGGAAGATTGGGTGTCAATTGAGCCCTGGCGAGTGCAGTCCCGACGCAGTCCAATCGGTGGCTCTGCAATCTCCGACTTCCGGCGACGATCCGGCCTAGCCACTACTAAAATCGGAGTCAGAAGCCCCTAATTATTCAAACCCCTATCCTTGACCTTCAATTGGTCCAGCTCCGCCTGTAGCTCCGCCACCCATGGTGGCTAGGGTTTTCAGAAACGATTTCTGATAGGTAACTCTTGCTTCTCTCTCGTTTTAGAGCCTATTTTTATGTTGGAATGAGTTCTAAGACAATCCTTTTAATTTCTGGATTTCTTGTTCTTCATGTTCTTCGACCTCGGGATGGTTTGGTGTTTCTGAGCTCGATTCCAATCTCCTTGGCGTCTGTGGTGAAGCCTTGAATCGAATTGGGACCTTTCTGGATCGGGTTGATCATTCGACTCCAAATTGGTGGATTTCTGTTCCACCGAGCCCGTGGAGAAGCTTCTGGGAATTGATTATTCCAAGGTAATTACAGCTTTGGAAATTCAAAGTCAGATTGAATTGATTTGTAATGCTGCTGTGATATTGTTTCTGAAATGGAATTCTTGAGCTAGAGGATTCTTTAGAGATGATTTTCCTGTATTACTTGCTTGGTGGCTTCATGTTTGGAAGTGAATTGTAAACAGGATGCTCTATAGTTATTGTTTCTGTCGAATTGTTATGGTTGGTATAACGATGGCTGAAATTGGATCATATATATTGGAAGCTTTCTGGTGGTATCGTTTGCCAAGTCAAATTGATGTATTTCAATTTGTGTTGTGTTCTGGAGGTTCTGTACAGTGACTTTGGTTTGGTAATTTGTAATTGAAGCTTGATTAGTTCGATCCATTTGATCATGGCAATTGATGACAATTGTTTATATTATGAGTTAATTTAAGTTGTTGTTAAACTGTGATATGTGAATTGGAATCTCCTAAGTCGTAGAATACGTAAAGTTTGGTCCTGGCCATATATATACTGAGAGGTGGAAGTTTTGGTTACTCAGTTAATTATATTGTTGTTTAAGGCCAAGGTTATGAACAGAAATTGATACTTTGGAGTAAGTAGCATTCCTGTCAGACATCATGATCATGGAAAGTGATTACAGTTTTTTTTGTTTACCGTTTTGTTATCCTGAATTGCGTATTGCCGTATTGGTATGAAACTGAGGAATAAGAAGAATTGGATATATGTTGGGTGCCCATAGTAGATTTATGGGAGCAAACTGAAGTAAATTCAGTAAATGTTAACAGAGAAAAATACATGTATTAATTGTTGACCTTGATGAGATTTAAGAACTTGATTTGGTTCTTGCACCTTGTTGCTTATTTCCATTTCTTTGGTGAAATAGTAGAAATGGAAATGGATCTCCATAGTAATTTTGTTTACTTCCTATGCAACAAACATTGAAAAAAAATATAAAAAAATAAATAAATAATTGAGTATCCACCGATATTACATTATCAAGTGGTATTCGTTGAAAGCGTGTTTTCACTTTGATTTAGTCAATTCTCGGATTAGACGATTATTAGTCGTCATGATTGTTTATGACCGTGGTCAAGTCATTATTGACTATAAATGAACTACGAATGGCTTGATCCCTCGTAGAGGGTACGTAGGCAGCCCAAACAAAGTTTGGGTGCAGCCACAATTATTTTAGATTAGATTTCGGTTTGTTGGTTTTAATTTGGTTTTTAGTGCGTAATTAGGTTAGTTTTGGGACGGGTCGTCTCAATTAACCTTCTGGATTGATTTCTCCATTTACATTCTCATTTGTGTTTTCCTACCAGTACAAAGTTGTGCTTATTTCCTGTCTAAACTTTAGCTCTAATCCAATCTATGCCCTTCTATTTGCAGTCAACAAAGAGCTTTTGCAGTGCAAGTGTTTGAGCTGCATAGGCTAGTAAAGGTAATACCTTCCGTGGTGGATTGTCAGTTTTTCTGCTATGAAATATCCGCGTCTACATATTTAGCTATCAGTTAGACTCATCCATGTCGGCCGGTAAAAATTGAAAATGAAACAGGTTCAACAGCTGATTGGTGCATCACGAGATACATTGTTCGAAGGAAGACCATTTATGCGAAACCCTGCAATGAAAGCATCCGCAGAAAAGAATGCATCACTCGAGGGAGCTAAGGAGCTATCTCCTTCAATTGTGAAAATCAAACACCATCATCAGAAGTCATATACAAATATTGAATGTGGTGAGGACAGTACAATAGAAAAATTGCCTCTTCCTTTTTTCAACAATGATACCAACAACAGAGGACTAGGTATGCAAAAAACTAATTATGGTCAATACTCAAGCAAAACATCACCACCTTCTGAAGCCACCGAACCCGCCCCGTGGTGTTTCCGACTTCCACCAGGAAATATGTGGTTAGTTCCAGTGATGTCATCTTCTGAGGGACTCACTTGCAAGCCTTATACAGGGTCATGCCCTCAAAATGGAGGTTTCATGCCACCAATTTATGGTAGCTGTAGCCCTATACAGAGCCTTGATCCAGGAAACAAGAACTACTCAAATGCAGCTTATGGTGTTCCACTTTCTTATCAACAAGGGATTGGAATTGGTGCACCACCGCCTTTGCTTCAGACTTATTTTCCACCTTATGCCGCGCCAGTCATCAATCATTCAAGTCACGAAAATCCTTTATCTTTTGGGGAAAGTAAATTCACCTGGCCTCATCAAAAGCTCATGCAACATATCCAGCCAGACGAGGGAAGTAATGCCACGTTACGTGGGGAACACTCGAGCTCCTGTACTGAATGAATTGCAGGGTAGTGCACCGAGCAGCCCTTCAGACAGGACCAAAGGCAATGTGCTTCCCCTTTTTCCTTCAGCTCCTCGAGTTGAGGAACCTGCTCAAAATGTTCAAATGAGTGAGCATCAGACGCGCGTGATCAAAGCTATTCCTCGCAGTTTTAGATCAGCAACTGAATCAGCAGAACGTATATTTTTGTCAATACAAGAAGAGAGGAAGTCAATGTAGATACACACATCAAAGAGGAAAATTCATATACATGCCCACTAACTATCACACTAAAAATTGTTTGATAGTTCTGCTGTGATCTATGATCAATTGGATATAATACATTATATATCTTTCAGTTTGTGCGGCTTGGATGTACGGATGGTAAAGTAAACCAGATACATCTCAATCCGAAAGTAATAATAACTAGCTGATCTAGTATCCAAAAATGAGGTGAGCTAATTTAATTGCAAACACATTTTGCGAAAAGTTCATTCCCTCAAAAACTGTATGCATCCTCCAAGCTCGCACATTGATTAAATATATATCAATGCAGATTCCTCAAGCACATTTTGAAGGGCGAAAACCAGATTTCACAGCAACATCTCCAACCTCAATTGGCATGTGATTTGGATGTGTAATGACCCGAGTTTTCGAAAACATTTATTGGATTGTTTTTAGATTTTTAAAGTTGTGAAATTCATTAAACGACATTTAGTTGTTTTGCGACTTTGTGAAACGAAAACGGAAACGTTAACGGAACTTTTATTTAGAAAAACGTTACGTTTTCGCAACGTGAGAATCAACTTTTACTCCGTCGCTCGTTTGTGAAAACTTCCTTCACGAAAGTTGTAGAGCTCGTCGATACGAGTTCGTGGGCACGTCAGCGTTCTAATCGGACGTCGTACGTGAAAGTTATTAGCGACGGAAGTTAGTTTCCGATTTTGGAAGTGGGTATAAAAGGAAACTTTTCAGAAGTAGGGTTTCCATTTTCGGAAACCCTCTTCTCACCTCACCCCGCGCCTCCCACTTCTCTCTCTCTCCCCCTCAGAAAACTCACCGTCCATCCACCACCGCCGACCGACCGTGTCCCTCACCGCCTAGCCCAGAAGAGTCGCACGGCCCTCCGCATCTGACCTCGAGCTCGATGCACCTCGCCTCGCCGCCGTGAGCCTCGCGCTCCAACCCGAGACTTGCAAATCACCCCGCCGCTATCAAGCTCCACTCCGACGACTCTCCGGTGATTTCAAGGCGTGAAATAGGTAAGGTTGTGTTTGAATTGATTGATTGTGTTGTTGGTTGGTGTGATTTTGTTGAAATTGGATCGATTTGGTGTGGATCGGAGGAGGAGAGGGTGAGGATGATACCGCCGCCTTAGGCGGCACGTGAGGGGCAGTGAGGTAGCCTAGAGGCGGTCTGAGACTGTAGGAGGGTAGATGAGGAAGAGAGAAAGAGATTTGGGGCGACGGTGGCGTGCTAGGCGCTAGTGTTAGAGTCGGCAGGTGAGCACCACGCGCGGTCGCCGGAGGTGGTGCGCGTACTTCATGCGCCGCCACGTGCGGCGGCGCGTGAACAGTAATTTTGAAACAGAAATTTTGTAAAAATTTATTTTTACGTACGGTGAATGTAAAAATTAATTTACGTACAGTAAATGTAAATTTTTTTTATGTACGGTAATTGTAAATGTAAATTACGTACAATAATTGTAAAAGTAATTTCAGAAGGGTAATTCGGTAATTATTATTTACTGAGACAGTATGTACAATTGAATAGTACTTAGACGTACTTAAATACGTAAATAGTAGCGTTTTATTAAAAACGTATATAATAAACCCTGTAAAACATCATCGTTAGTATAGAATAAGCAGTGATCGTTCTTTCCGGGGAATTGAAGGGAACTCTAAACTTTTAGTGTTAACAAATAATGGGGGGTTTGAGATTGATTATTAACTACTAAAATAAAACATAAATTACTATTTACATGATCGACTTCTCTTTAACAAACTTAAACCAAATTTACCATTACACCACATAATTACAAGTTCGAACCTATCATGCATTCTAATTCGACCAACTACATACTTTTTAGACACCAATACAATTAGAGCCTTAGGGGAACATCTAATCGTGCAAGATTTCAATTAACATTTAGATTGACTTAGGGCCTAATCTAAATTTGCATGCAATCAAATTCAATAACACTTAGAGTGGAAATCAAATAAGATTACATTTAAGCACCAAATCTTTGTTGGAGATATGTTTCATGTATGGCGTCACCCACCATGGTTTCACATGCAAATTTCCAGAATTTTTACCACTTTTAATCAACACAAACCGAACCTACTTAGGGCATGATTCGATTTGTGTCAATATGGTTGATGAATCTAGCACTTAAACACAATCTTAGGGACTACATCCAAGCACTAAATTCATATGCACATATCTGAAAATTATCTAAAAGTATGAGAAAGATGATTAGAACACAATAATAGAAATACAAACTCATTAATTATAGGAAACCATCAATTTGGCAAAGAACCAAAAATCCAATAAAACAATCTGAAAATTTCGATTCTTAATACAAAACAATAATCTCACACAAACATCATACTACAATCTTCATAGACAAAGTATTGTAAAAAAATCAAAAACAAACAAACCCACGGAGAAGAGTTGCGAGAATCACACGTTGTATGAACCTTGGAAGTGTGTCTTCAATAGTGATTTCGGTGGAGATGGAATTGCTATATGGGGGAGGATGGATTGTTGTTTTGATGAAAGATGTTTGAGGTAGTATTTTGGTAGAGTTTTGGCTCTTGAATGCAAATGAGAAGTGATCCTATTTGAGAGGTGAAGCCATGTATATATAGAGGAAAGATGGAGGGTTTGAAATTGTTTCTTTCTTCCTATAAACATGCCATGCTTTAATCCCTAAAACATGGAAAGTTTTATTCCCTAAAACATGCCATGCTTTAATCCATAAAACATGGAAAGTTTTATTCCCTAAAACATGTCATGCTTTATTCCCTAAAACATGCCATGCTTTAATCCCTAAAACATGTCATGTTTTATTCCCTAAAACATGTCATGTTTTATGCCTTTAATGATCATCTTCTATTTAATTTTTGCATGACTTGGCTCCATCTTTTTTTCTTTAATTATCTCTTCAATCCAATCTGAAAATAAGAAAATAAAATCATAAGTAAGAGATAATTAATTTCAAAACCTAACAAGGATTCCTAGTCAAACTATGGACTCTAAACCAATTATGCGTTTTAACTCATATAAGCACAAAAATGCATCTAATACCGCTCAAGACTCTTACTACGACTCAATGACTCAATAGTACAACAATAAGGGCTAAGCAAAGTACAAATTGAGGTAAAAACATGTTAAAAACGTCGCACAAAGTGCTCCTATCAGTACATGAATACGTATATTAATGTGTAGTGTACATTACTACGTGAATAGTACTTATGAACAGTAATTTCGTAAAAACCAGAAATTTGCTGGACAGTAAAATATTATTACTGTTTCGGCATTTATGGTTTTACGTAACGATTTTAAATCCACTTCTTATCTTTTCAAGGTGATCGATATTTCGAGTAAAGGATTCACTTTCGGAATCGTGGAAATTACGCTTGAGATTATAAGGTGAGTAAAAAGCTCACAATAATGAATCTACCCTTGCGGTGATTCAAGAATATGCTATAGTTTAAAGAATGAACTATGATATGTATTTGATATAATGGAATGTATGTGTATAAATGGTAAATAGGTACATATATATGGTTTGCTATATTATATACTATCGTAATTTCCGTTGTGAATAAGTTTATTTTGGTGTTGAGATTTACATATTGAGCATGTTGATTCGAATTGTATAATATGATGTGATGTTTATTGAATGTGATTTTAACATGGAGTTTGTTAAAACGTTTATGTCTTCGGACGTGTTGTTGTCTTCGGACGTGTCTATGTCTTCGGACGTGTTTTTTCTGTCTTCGGACGTGTTGGCATGTCGAAACCTAGCCTTTGGCCGAGCGAAAGTTACGATACAGTTAGAGCTCTAGTCTGTCTGCCAGGGTATTGCATAAGAGGTAACAGATGAGTTATCGGCTTTTGAATACCCATATTTTGGATATTGGGTAACAGGTGGTTGTCCAATCTCGGCGGTGGACTACATGAGGGGTAACAGAGGTGTACCAATGCTCATAAGTACCCGTATTATAAATGTGTTTGGGTAAACAGAGGGGTTACCCAACTTCTCATGAGCATATATATTTTCACATTATTAGACAACCAGATGGGCCGTCTAATAAGTCATGAGTGTATTTATAATTAATGTTTTGTGGATTTTCGTATATATTTTTATGCGAGTTGTATTTGTTATTTTACTCATACGAGCTGCAAAGCTTACCGGATTTGTGTTTACAATCTTGGTGCACCTATTCGATGGTGTAGGGGATAATTCCACAGGTGTGGATTAGCAGAAATCGACAGACCACTCTGAGGACTTAAAGTTGTTTTTATCGTATCTTGTGGTGAGTATTTGTGTGATTTATATGAGGATATTATGAGGATTTTTATATTTCCATTTGATATAATGTCGAATTATAATTTGGTTTGTAATAATCGATTGAGCTTGAGTTGTATTTTGAACTCAGTAATGATCCGCTGTGACCTTAAGATGATTTCGATTTTATTGAGATTGTTTTAGAGTTTTTCACGACTACAATTTTGAGTTTCATACTCGAAATTTTAGGGTCGTGACAGGATGCACCTAATTTTGCACACGCTGAAATAATCTCGAGTAAAGTATCCTCATTAAGCCCTATCCTAAGTCAATAGCAAACACCTTACGTACATTCTCTCATAGCAATATATCCCATGTCTCTTTTGGTGTTGAATTTGGGCATAACCAGTAACTGTGTAATACCCCGAAAATTCATATCTAATTTTCAACGAGTTCCCGGATATTATCAAGTTGGTCATTGTCCAATTTTATTAGACGAGGATGAAAACGAAAGGGTTCTAAATATTAATTGTTCGAAAACGTTCAATTTGACGAGTCTAAGAGTTGACTTTTGAGTCATTTGGTTTTTAAGAAAAATTCTTACATGAAAGTCGTAGAGCTCGTCGATACGAATTCATGGACATGTGGCACGCCTAAATCGAAGTTCATATGAAGAAATTCAGAATTAAAATGTATTTGGATATTTTTGGAAAATAGTATAAATAGGGGAATTAAAGAGAAAAAGGGGGAGAAAATCAGAAATTCGGATCGGTAGTGTTCACCCCGAAAAAAATCCAGAAATTCTCTCTCCTGAGCAGCCGACTTTGGGCCGCCGGATCTCCGCAGTCCGACCATGATAGAGCGGCGTACCGGTCACGTTTGAAAGGTTACTGTGTCCCCTATCGATTGGTGGCAGCGCTACCCGCCATCTCACCGTCGTTTAGGAGGTTCTCCCGAAAAAAAATATGTTTCGCCGAACTTCAACTCGGAGGATCTCATTCCTCCGGCAACCAATCAGTAAGATTCTTGTCTCATTTTGAAGGTCTTCTTCCATACTACAAACCCTCCAAAAGATTTAATACCAATCGTTCTGTGCTAGGAGAATCGGTGAAAACAAATCTAAGGTTTTTTATATTAAGGCTTTTCGGTTTTTGTTAAATTGAAGTGTTTAGACTCCGAATTAGACTTTGTGGTGAAATAGAATGTTGTTAGGAATGTCATGTAGATTGTGGTGGTGAAATTTGGTGGTCATTGGTAGCGGTCAGTGAACAGTGACGTCTTATTAACAGTACTGCGAACATAAATATGAACAGTACTCTATAAACAATTAATATGGACAGTGTTACTAAACAGTAAACTTGAGCAGTGTTTACAAAATAGAACATTTGAACAGTGTTTCGTAAAAACAGTAAAACATGAACAGTGTTTTATGAACATCATTTAGCTGTACTGAAAAATCGTCACCAGATATTTTACGTATCATTTTCTAACCATTTTATCATGCTATTAGGTGACTGAAGAAACGAGTGAGGAAATTACTTTCAGTGTAGTGGAAGTTGCACGCATGAAATAAGGTGAGTAAACCTCACAATGATCATTATGATCGAAGTAGTATTATAATTATTGAATTTAGTTTGAGTGTCACTATAGTCGTTGCATCACTAGTTTATAAAAATTATTTAAAAAATATGTTTTGGTTTAAATTACATGAACTTGATCGTCTACGGTTCATTGGTAAGTGAAACGCTATTTTAATAAATGATTTTAAAAAGTTTTTTATGATTATGGACTATGGTGAATGTGAGTAAAATCTCACAGTGACGAATCTATCCTTAGCTGAGATTCATAATTACACTTATTTTAAAAGATTGAACTATGATATGTATATGATATAATGGGTTGTGTATATGTATAATTGGTAAAATCGATACATATATATGGGTTGCTATATTATATATTGTCATATTCCCGTTTTCAAATAAGTTTATTAATAGTATTGATATTTATTTATTTGAGCATGTCACTTGGTTTTGTACAATAACATGTGATGATTGTTTTGTACGTGGTTTTAACTTGAGTTATGTTAAAACGTTTTGTTGTCTTCGGACCTGTCTTCGGACGTGTAGGCATATCGGAACCTAGCATTGGTCGGGCGACAGTTACGATACAGTTAGAGCTTTAGTCTGTCTGATGGTGTACTGGCATGAGAGGTAACAAATGGGTTACCGGCTTGTGAGTACCCATATTTTTGGGAGTATTGGGTGACAGATGGGTTGCCCAATGGCCGACGGTGTACTGCATGAGGGGTAACAGATGAGTATATGGGTCTCATGAGTACCCGTATTATAAATGTAATTGGGTAAACATATGGGTTGCCTGATTTCCCATGAGCACTTATATTTTCAGATATTATTGGGCAACCAGATGGGTCATCCTTTGACTCATGAGTGCATTTATAATTGGATGTTTCAATATTTATTCTCGTATTACTATGCATGTTATTTTGTTGTTTTACTCATACGATCTGCAAAGCTTACCGGGTTTGTGTTTTACAATCCTGGTGCACATATTCGATGGTGTATGGGATAGTTTCGCAGGTGTGGATTAGCATAATTAGAGGGCTTTCGCTGAAGATTGTCGAAGATTTCTTTATGCTGTTTGTAGTCAGGATTGAGTGAATTTTACATTTCCATTGGTTGTGTATTATTCAAGTCAACTGAGTCATCATGTGGACTCAGTTTCGATACACTGTTATGATAAGATGATTTCAATATACTCGAGATTGTTTTAGAGAGTTTTCATGGCTTCAAATTCGAATTTTTATTATTCGAAATTCGGGGTCGTGACAGTTGGTATCAGAGCGTAGGTTGCGTATTTGGTGATCTATCAATATCATTCAGGAGCGATAGCCCGACTGCAGGGGATCCCCATCACATTCTCTTCAGTATTGATATGTCACTGGGTACGCAAGAGTGTTAGGAGCCACACCTTAAGGTTTGGTCCTTTAAAAAGAAGTGTTGTGATGATACTTCGATGATTCATCTTCCCTCTAAATATCTTGATTACTAGCGGGACACAGGAGTAGAAGGTACCTTATCTATTTTGATATGTCGCTAGAGTACTATTTGACACGGGAGCATCACACTATGTTATTGCTAGAGGTGTTAGAGTCGATTCATACATCTCTTGGAAGCTCTTTATGTGTCACTTCACCTCTTGGAGTGTCTCTCGAGCTTGAGAGAATCTGCAAGGCTTATCCTATCGTGATCGGGGGTAGAAAATTCTCTGCTTCCTTGATAGTGATTCTGGACCACACCTATGATGTGATCTTAGGAATTGATTGGTTGAGGCCACAACATTCTTTGATCGATTGCTTAACATGGTAGTGTTTTCCATAGTCCCGGGACCCAGTTTTCGTTATCGTTGTCTCAAGTCAGATAATGCCATGGGAGCAGGAGTCTTGACACATGTGGAGTTTGTAGATCAAGAAGTAGCTATCGCAGACATTGTTGTGGTATCCGAGTATAGTGAGGTGTTTTCAAGAGATATCGGGTTTACCTCCTCGGTGAGTTGTTAATTTCTGTATAGATGTAGTACCCGGTACCGCACATGTGTCGAAGGCGCCTTATAGGATGGGGCAGAACGAGCTTAAAGAGTTGAAAGTGCAGATAGATGGGCTATTAGACCAAGGGTTCATTAGACCTAGTGTCTCACATTGGGGTGAGCTGGTGTTGTTCGTGAAAAAGAAAGATGGTTCTATGCGGTTGTGTCTAGACTATAGGAAATTGAATAAGGTGACCATCAAGAATAAGTATCCTTTGCCTAGGATTAATAACTTGTTCGATCAGATTTGAGGGGCTACAGTATCCTCTAAGATTGATCTGAGATCCGGTTACCATCGACTCAAGGTGAAGAAGTTACAGGAATGCTAACTGGTTTGTGTAGATAGATTTCCATCGGGTAGAGACCTATCAAGAAGTCTTGATGGAAAGCGTTGATTCTGCATTGAGGGATTTTGAGTGTTCCAATGTTGAGGATTGGATTTTAGTTATGCAACTAATCCAAGTTGAGGCCCAATGAGGTTGAAATATTGTTTTCAAGGTAAGGGATGTGAAGACTATAGGTTGGAGGTGGTTTGATGAAATTTTTCGTGACAAGCATTTCTAACATTATTGGTAAGGGTGTGGTAGAGTGTGATACATCCTTAATGTGGTGATGCAATTATTGAGTTGAGATTCACATTATGTCGCCGTTGTGTTTCAACTTGTTTTCGTTGGGCCATAGACAATTGATGTTACTCATTGTTCTTGGCTGACCAAGAAATCTAAGGTGTTGGAGAAATTTCATTTATGGCGTCATGATTTAATTATTTGCTAGATCAACATTTAATTGAGAACGCTAATATTTCATGAAATTAATCAATTGTCTGGTGTTGAGAATTGGATCGTAGCTACACCACTGATCCAAATGAGACGCAGTGGCGGTGAAGTAATTCTATTGAAGGTAAGGAATGAGATGGCCTTAGCTTAGTGGTGTTTTAACGAATTTTTGGTAAAGTAGCGGTTAAGGACCGAATACTTCTTCCAAGTACAAGTGGTGTTTAGTGTTCGAGACTTGGAGGCCTAGTTCTCTCCATGCATCAGGTTAGTTATTGTTGGATAAGAAGATCTTAACTCAAGAGTTCAACAATGGCTAAATGTTACGATAAGGGAGTGATGCTTTAATTGCTGCTTGCAGAGTTGCTTTGGCCAAATGCTTTGACAATTGAACAGGAGCACTTGGCTTCTCAAAATAATTAGGTCGCCATTAAGGGTTTTTCATGAAAGTAAAGAAACAATTGCTTAGAGTGGTAATGCATCGTTAATTCCGGGTGAGTCTGGAAGAGATGGTGGACCCAACATCATATTTCTGTTGAAGTGGTTACTGAACTTATGAGTACTACAACTGTGGGGAAACCAATACTTTAGATGGTGCCACTGTGGTGTTTATGTGGGGCCATGTGTCATGCCTTTGAGGCATGCATGAAGTAGGGGAGTAGGGTATGTCTCAGTTGTGGTCGTGTTAGGATTTGTGTTGTAAAGTCCACCTAATTTTCATGTTCCACTATCGGGAGATAAATACATTCCTTATTGTTTTGCAAATTTGGTATACCACTCATAGAAGCATGTAGTTGTAATTGATTTCCAACTGTAAGAATTAGTGAGGGTGGTAGGATGCGTGATGTGTCTGTCTTGTGGTGGCGGTAGAGGTTCTCTACTGCCGTGTGTGTGTGTTAGTTGATTCTCTTGTGAACTGTTCGAGAGTAATTCTTAGTCCAAGGTGGTGATCTGTTGTGGTCATGGACTCATTGAGTTAAGATTTTTATCGTGTTGCCGTTACAAATAAGTTGTTTGTGTGAGCATCATGCACGACAACTTTTATGGTTTATAATGAGAGGATCATGAAATTAGATTGTTTATTGATTAGAATGAATGGTAAGTTCGTGATTCTAGTGATGCATTGTCTTGAAGTCATAAAGGTATTGTCGTGGATAAAAGACGCTTCCTTGAAAACCAATGTGTGTGATGTAAGTAGTAGGCATGTGTTAATCATTGATTTGACTCATGTTAGATGTCGAGAGTTTTTTACCATGCTTAGTGGTAGGGGCTAGCTCATGATGTGAGTATTGTCTGTTAATCGCAAGGGAGTGGTGAATTAGACAAGAGGTTATGTTGACGTCTCTATGCCGAGAACATCATTATATTTCAAGAGGATCATTATATTTTGTGTGGCTCACATGCGGCTATTAATGTTAAGACATGTGACAGTTGGTCTGTTTGGAAAAAGTTTGAGGTATGAGTAATTGAATACTAAAATAGTCCAATAGACTTGGAAATTTCGGTTTCTAAGACTGGATAGTGACACAGTGTAAACAGAAATTACGTAGTGTTGATGTGGGAGACAACTTAACCTCGAAACCTCATTCTTCAATAGTGTAGTGAGATCTGTCAGAGAAGAGAAGTCACCTCTAAGATTCGTTGAACTTTTTCGAAAGTTGGTGACATTCAAGACAACGATGTCTAGCTTGTCTTCTAAATGCTCTACCATGCAATATGTTCCTTTAAACGTATCTTGCCCTTAAGAGAAGACTATTAGAGTGGTGTTGTGTGACCATTTAGTTGAAGGGCTCACCTATAGTGGAGTGGTGAGAGTGGGCATGAAGAGAAGTTGACATCGAGGGTACACTGGACTCTACAGAGGAAGGTTGTAAATTTAGTATACCAACTTCATCATCTAGCAAGTTCAGATACTTATTGTATGTTATGTGCCTATGCTAAGGTTGTACATCCTAGCACTCAATGTGTGTTATATAAGTAAATGCGGTTATGACATGTTGAAATTTGGTTGAATAGTGAAGTTCGTTTCTAGATTCGCCTTATTTCTTAAGAGTCTTGTTCTGCAGAACATCTTGTTTTGCATTTGATCAGGGATGTTCAAGTCGTGGTTCTCCTGGATGAGTGTTATCGTGCTTATTGTTAGATTTCATTGCAGACACAGTGAAGTTATATAACAACGTGATAGAAGAAAAGTGAGTTGTGATTGCCTCGTGGAGGCATCATAGAGAGGAAAATTATTGGGGAAGGTGAATTGAAGTTTTTGGAAAACGTTGAGAATTAATGGTTGAGTAGGGAGCTTAAATTTCAGGATGAAATTTATTTAAGGGTGGTAGAATGTAATACCCCGAAAATTCATATCTAATTTCCAATGAGTTCCCGTATATTATTAAGTTTGTCATTGTCCAATTTTATTAGACGAGGATGAAAACGAAAAGGGTTCTAAATATTAATTGTTCGGAAACGTTCAATTTGACGAGTCTAAGGGTTGACTTTTGAGTCATTGGGTTTCTTAGAAAACTTCTTACATGAAAGTCGTAGAGCTCATTGATACGAATTCGTGGACATGTGACACGCCTAAATCGGAGTTCGTATGAAGAAGTTAAGAATCAAAATGTATTTGGACATTTTTGGAAAATAGTATAAATAGGGGAACTAAAGAGAAAAAGGGGGAGAAAATCAGAAATTCGGATCGGAACTGTTCACCCCGAAAAAAATCTAGAAATTCTCTCTCCCGAGCAGCCAACTTTGGGCCGCCGGATCTCCGTCGTCCGGCCACCATAGAGCGGCACACCAGTCATGTTTGAAAGGTTACTGCGTCCCCTATCGATTGGTGGCAGCGCCACCCGCCATCTCGCCGCTGTTTAGGAGCGGTGAAGCCCGGAAGTTCTCCCAAAAAAGCATGTTTCGCCGAACTTCAACTCTTCGGATCTCCCTCCTCCGGCAGCCAATCGGTAAGATTCTTTTCCCATTTTGAAGGTCTCCTTCCATATTACAAACCCTCCAAAAAATTTAACCTCAATCGTTGTGTGTTAGGAAAATCGATGAAAAAAAATCCTAAGTTTTTAAATTGGGACTTTTCTATTTTTGTTAAATTGAAATGTTTAGGCTCAGAATTAGACTTTGTAGTGAACTAGGAAGTTGTTAGGAATGTCATTTAGATTGTAGTGATGAGATTTGGTGGTCATTGGTGGCGGTCGGTCAACAGTGGCGCCGCATGAACAGCACTATGAACATAAATATGAACATGACTCTATAAACAGTAAACATGAACAGTGTTTACTAAACAGTACATTTAAACAGTGTTTAATAAAACAGTAAAATATGAATAGTGTTTTATGAGCAACATTTAGCTGTACTGAAAAATCATCACCTGATATTTTACATATCATTTTCTAAGCATTTTATTATGCTATTATGTGACTGACGAAACGAGTGAGGAAATTACTTTTAGTGTCGTGGAAGTTGCACGTAGGAAATAAGGTGAGTAAACCTCACAATGATCATCATGATCGAAGTAGTATTATAATTATTGAATTTAGTTTGAATGTCACCATAGTCGTTGCATCACTTGTTTATAAAATTTATTTTAAAAATATGTTTTGGTTTAAATTACATGAACTTGATCGTCTACGGTTCATTGGTAAGTGAAACGCTATTTTAATAAATAATTTTGAAAAAGTTTTTGTGATTATAGACTATGGTGAATGTGAGTAAAATCTCACAGTGACAAATCTACCTTAGCGGATATTCATAATTACACTTATTTTAAAAGATTAAACTATGATATGTATATGATATAGTGGGTTATGTATGTGTATAATTGGTAAAATCGATACATATATATGGGTTGCTATATTATATACTGTCATATTCCCGTTTTCAAATAAGTTCATTTATAGTATTGATATTTATTTATTTGAGCATGTCACTTGGTTTTTTACAATAACATGTGATGATTGTTTTGTACGTGGTTTTAACTTGAGTTATGTTAAACCGTTTTTGTTGTCTTCGGACCAGTCTTCGGACATGTAGGTATGTCGGAACCTAGCCTTGGTCGGACGAAAGTTACGATACAATTAGAGTTCTAGCCTGTGTGCCAGTGTACTGGCATGAGACGTAACATATGGGTTACCAGCTTGTGAGTACCCATATTTTTGGGAGTATTGGGTGACATATGGGTTACCCAATGCCCGTCGGTGTTCTGTATGAGGGGTAACAGATGAGTACTTGGGTCTCATGAGTACCCGTATTATAAATGTAATTGGGTAAACAGATGGGTTGCCTGATTTCTCATGAGCACTTATATTTTTAGATATTATTTGAAAACCAGATGGGCCGTCCTTTGACTCATGAGTACATTTATAATTGGATGTTTCAATATTTATTCTCGTATTACTATGCATGTTATTTTGTTGTTTTATTCATACAAACTGCAAACCTTACCAGATTTGTGTTTTACAATCCCGGTGCATCTATTCGATGGTGTAAGTGATAGTTCCGCATGTGTGGATTAGTAGAATTAGAGGGCTTTCGCTGAAGATTGTCGAAGATTTCTGTCTGCTGTTTGTAGTGAGGATTGAGTGAATTTTATATTTCTATTAGTTGTGTATTATTCAAGGTACTGAGTCATGATGTGGACTCAGTTTCGATACATTATTATGATAAGATGATTTCAATATACTTGAGATTGTTTTAGAATTTTATGGTTTTAAATTCAAAATTTTATCATTCGAAATTCGGGTCGTGACAAACTGGCGGCAGTGCACACCCCATATCTTTCAAAGTAAAATTCAAACAAACAACTAGGTGTCTAGCTAGTCCATGAACCACATCCTTTCACGCATTTCAACAAACACCTTATCTCACATTCGAAAACCCACACTTCAAAATTTAAATACATATCAATCATAATGTTTCTCACAATTTAATTAAATGGGATTTCCTAGTATTTTAACAGACCAACACCGATGGTGTTTAGACCAAATTTTTTTTATTTTATAAAACACATTTCTATCTTGATCAACTTTAGATAAAGCGATTATTCAACAGCGATAACATAATAAGTGTGTATTCAGTGGATGAATAAGAATTTATATCCTAATACACCATGAACTACTAAACTACATACGGCTTTCACTAAACTACCAAATTTTTATTTATTTTATAAAACACATTTCTATCTTGATCAACTTTAGATATAGCGATTATTCAACAGCGATAACATAATAAGTGTGTATTCAGTGGATGAATAAGAATTTATATCCTAATACACCATGAACTACTAAACTACATACGGCTTTCACTAGCTACATCAGCTAGCTAGCTTGTTATTCTTTCCTTGTACTACTTTATTAGTTTATTGGATAATGATTATTACTATTGAGGGCATCTTGCTGAATATCCAGATCCTCCATAATAGAAATGAGTTCCAAATCCCTTGGCTTTATTTTGCTGAATAAGATTGTAGCAAGGAGGCTTTGTGACATATGTGATAAGCCTTTCTGCATCTACAAATTTTCCAGAGCTGGCCAAGTACTGCATATTTCGAAAATAGCTTGCTTTGCCATAGCCTTCACTAGGGAAATGACCACTCCCCATCTGAGTTCGCGTGTGACGACCGCCAGGTTCTGAATTGTAGACCTCACCACCCCAGGTGACCATATCAGCACTGCCTTGCAGACTAGGTAAGATTTTGTCCGGCCAGTATCCTAATGCTTGATCTTGCACCATAAGCCACCACTGTCCGACCGATTTGTGCTGATGCATTGAACGAACGAAATCATATATTTGCAATTTCTGCTCAATATTATTCTCTGAACGTTACATAAACAGCCACATTTTTTCTTTTAGGACTTACCTTGTATATGCTTATGAATATCTCAGCTTGCTTCCCATTGTAGGTCGAAACAGGTTTTATGACTGAACCCAGGGCAAACTTTCTATTTACTTGGATGAAACCAGAACACTCAAGATTGTAGCAACCATCTTTGTAATTATGGCCCTTTTGAACACAGATTGATGCTTGGTATAAGTTTCTACGTACTTCATGAAACATTTAAAATAGTTCGAACTTGTAACTAGAAGGATAAAAGATATATACTTACTGTCCAGTATGTGAAGAACCTAGTTTGATTGTCATACGATCTAGTCTGGAATCACGTAATGGCATAATTAATCAAAACTCAGAAGTTAGTCATTCGATCATTCCATAGAAACTTAAACAACAAACATGCGTACATTAACATAATAACAAAAAAAAACTTACTATCCAGCCAGCTTCAACAGTACTTTGTGCTCCACCATCTGCAGCTCCCAGTCCTCCCACTACCCATATCTGGGATATACTCTCCCCATTCTCTGATAAAGGGCTCCATACGTTCACAGATGTGTGTGCTCCGTAATATTGGCCGCGTGCCGTACTAACTGTGGCGTACTGAAATTAATTTTTGGATCCTTAAGGTTAGAAATTAAGAACAAGTAATATAAGAGATTCCATTATTAAAAGATGGGTGAAAAGCAGTGGCCGGATGGGTAACCTCATGATTATCTGGAGCTGTCAACTTGAGAACGTCGCTCTGATTAAACTGTGGGATAGATTTGGGAGTAGAAATATTGAAAGCCTGAGTTCGAAGTATGGGGATTGTTCCTTCTGGGCACTCTTCCTCTAATAACCAGGATTGCAGTACTTGTTCGTCATTTTGATGAGAACTGTCTGTTTCATTAGATCCATTTGGATACGGAGGCGGTGTCAGCTATTACATGAAAACAACGAAACCATCTCAGTCTAACTTCAAAAGCGAAATTTCTTCTGCTCCTAAAGTAAATTCATAAACTTTTCAAAAAAAACGTAAATGAATGGAATGTATATTGATTTAAGGTTTGAATGCAAAGAAGAGAGAGAAACCAAATATTAAATTCAATGCATGCATGGTGGTGTTGCAGATAATTGTATGTATGTATGTATGTATATTTATATAATATAAAGGGCACATGATCGAACGTATGAGCATCATTTTATTTCTAGTTCGACCAGGAGTCCAGGACTACAAACAATCAAGCTATTAGAAATTAGAGCAAACCTGTATAGTAAGATTTTTGAGAAGTGGATGATTAAGAGCAGGCTGCTTATAGATGTCAACGCAATCTATCACATCACCTCCATCGCCCTGTTAATCAAATAGCATTAGAGCAGTACAGTTAATGTTCGATCTCAAAAACATAATGGAAATCAGCTAAGACAGATCGGAGTTTTGTAGAATCGATTAAGGGTAACGTACGAAGGTTTAAAGTACACTTACTTCGACCTTTATGGTTTTGATTATTATATTATTCTGCTCCGCAGTTTCAACTCTTCTGCAATCAACAGCTTCCTTGTTCAAAATCAAAATTGTTACTACTAAGATAAAAGTTAAGCCTCTAACTCTTGGGTAACAATTGCCATAGACTAGAAAATTCTCCATCGATTAGAAAACCTACTTAAGGAGAATGTGTTGAATTATATAACCAATGTATACTACTTATATACCTAGGCTCTGTTTGGTTGACAATGTCAAGACATGTATATAAATTAATTTCTTTCCATACCTAATTTGGAATGAAATAGATGTTTGTATTTATACGTGGATGTTTTAAAGATATTGAAATTTAAAATTTAAAATTATTTTAGCAAGTCATTAAAATGAAATATTTAATTAAAATTTTCATTAAAAGTCATTTATAAGGAAAGAAGATGCAATTTAAAATGAATCTAATCTTTGTTGTTGGGAATTGAAATATGATATGGTAATTTATTTGAGGTTTTAAGAAGAAGTCAAATTTCAATTAAATCACATTTATTTTTGGGATCTGAAATTTGGACTCCATATTTTACTTTCTACACTCCTCTCATAGGCCATTTACCAAAGTACCCCTAGCTTATTGTAAAACTGATATCAATTGAACAGACCCCTAGCTTATTGTAAAACTGATATCAATTGAACAGACCTCTCTCATCAAATTTTCGGAACCACTGAACCACAAAGATGGAAAACCAATTACCCCAGTTGATTGCCGATGGTGGTGGATTGTTTACATTTCGATCGAGGATTAAGGCATAGACGAATGACTAGCCGGAGACAGTGAACAAGGTGGCCGTGGTTATGGAGGAAAAAGGTAGTGGGTGTGGAAGGAGAGAGCTTAATTGGGTGGGTGTAGAGAATGGAATCAAGGTTTTCCCATGATGATGGACTTTACCATCTTGTTTCAATAATTCAATCTTTTATTGTCATATAACTAACACGGTATATTGGTTACAGTAGCCAAGGTTCCGAGAGAGATAATTGAAGAAGACAGAAGTGGAGCAAAACGTAGTGCAGACCAATGTTTTCAGATGCGAAAAAGAAGGCGAAGGCGACATGGTCAAGCCTCACAAGGCGAGAGCATCGGCGTGCAAAGGCGATCGCCTTAATCGCCTTTCCAACAAACATTAATTTAATTAAAAATATATATATTAGTCTTAAACAACATTAGACACACATAAATGATTTTTTTTTCACTATAACAGAGGATGTACTCCTCTAAGTATCAAAGCAGCCCAACCAAATGTTTATATGCACCTAGCTTATAGCCAAACAGATGGTTTATATGCATCTAGCTTATAATTGGTTAATTATGCACATGTTCATGATTACTATTAAAAGACCGAGGATTCTTTTAATAGTCAGGCCGATGTTCAGTATAGGGACATCTTTTGGTTGCTGTTGTAATGATAAAATGATAATCTTTTGTAATCAACCAGTATGTGTGTTGTTCTTGTTGTCCTATCAATATTATCTAACAGATCTTCTTGTTATTTGTTTGTGTTGCAGGGGTGAGGCTAATGTCGATTGGATTTGGAGTGCAGCAACTGCTTTTTTGCTTTATGTCATTTAGATTCAGACTTCGAAACGTAAACTCCTGAACGCCATTAAGAGTTGTCATAGAAAAACAAATTAAATTTCGTTTAGTTCCCAAGTTGCTGACTTGGTCACTTATGAGCCCTAAGATATCTAGAGGTGGGCAACAAGTTTGAGCTGATTCAGAGTTTAGATTTGGTTTAAGCAAATCTTAATATCCGTTGGGATTTTTAAGAGCTGCATTACATGGTTATCAGATTTTTTTTATCAGATTAAGACATAAACCAATGGGGAAGCAATGTGACTTACTAAATTTGAGAGATTAAGACATTTCATGAAAAATAAAGCAAGTTGCTGATTAATATGAGTGTATGATTACTTCTATGGCGGTGAGTCTCAAGAAAACATAAACCCCTCTCTGTCCCTCTCACTCTCTTTCACTTTCAACTCTAGCTGAGTTCATTCACTTCGTTGTGTTGTTGTAGAGTGATCGCAAACAGAGCTACAATCCAAGGTTGGAGATTGGTCTCATTCGCTTGTTGTTTCAGAATTTGATTCATTTTTGGCTAGATGCTCATGTATTATTTTGTTTATTATTGTTTTGTAGAGAGTTTGATTTTATGTTTGGTGGATCATAAAATGAATTGGCTTATTCGCTTCTTCCTTTTCTGACCCTTTGTTCATTACACCAGCAATCAACAACTCAGATCTAATGGCCATTAAGTTGAGGGCTTCTTCCTCATTCTCTTCTCTTCCTACTTCCACCCGCTCGTCTTCAAGCCGCAGAGCCGCAGAGGAAGTCCCACACTCCTGCATCCTGCCCCGCCGGCGAGCACTCTCTGGTGTCGCTTCAATCAAGACAACGGCCGGAACCCAACTAAATCGACGACGGCCTGGGGAGCTGCCAGGCCAAAAATTGAAGTCGCTCCGCTTCTCCTCCGCTCCGCCGCTCGCTCCGTCGCTCCGGCGGTCGCCTTTCCATCGCCTCGCTTGGGTTTGAAGCTGCGGGGCTTTTTCCCGTCGCTCCGCCCGAAGGCGCGCACCGGCGACGCCAATACCTATTTGCTTTTGGTTAAAGGCAATTTGGGAAAGCATGTAAGAGTAAGGGATAGAAAAATAATAATAAATTGAATGGGAGTGTAGAATGTAAGAGGGGTGTGCAAATTTCAACCCTTTTTTTAATTTCCATTCAAATATCAAATTACAACTAAACAAGTGAAACAACACCTAGCAGTGTCAACCCTGGGGCGGTCAAGGATGTGTAGGCACACAAAGTCCTCTGGCCGTCAAGGGTCTAAATTTTTTTAATATAAAAATAAATTTTGATATATAATAATTTTTTTCAACCTACTATTTTGATTTTTTTTCACTCTTTTTTTTCTCCTGATTTTTCCCTTTTTGTCCCTTATATTGTTCTTGAATTTAAATTGGAGGATTGCTTCACTAGTTAATTTGCTGGAAACTTGAAGCAATAGGCTAAATCGAGACTTGGGGTTAGTTATTTCTGTTTATTTTTCAAATTTCAATTTAGGTTGTGTTGATAAGTTTTAGGCTTTGCTATGCTATAAAGAGACAAAGACGGTAGACAAGAAAATATTGTGTACTTGAGCTAAAAGAGTTCCCTCTAGACATATACAACATATAAATATAAATTTTTTTTACAGAACATTAGGATTTATTATTATTATTATTTTTTATAAATACAAAGGGTCTGAATTTTGTTTTCTGACCGGACCCTCCTCTAATGCTTTGAACCTAACTTGACACCTAGACATGAAAATTGAAATGATTTCTTTTTCCATACTGGGTTTCTTGTCAACCAAACAGGGCCAAATGGATTCGTCTGTTCGTGCATCTCTCCTATGCATGCACATCCATATTCATTTTGCCGTTTTGGAGTGACCTGTTTGACGTAAAATGAATGCATGTACTGATTTGATACATTTTCGTTTTGGAGTTACCTGTGCATGCACCTAATTGGCTAAATCTACGTTGAAGTTGAACAGACTTGTAGGTTATGAACTGATGAGTGTCTCTTATGTGATGAGAATCGGCTCCAAAACTGATGTTTCCAAAATTATAGCCGCGTTAATTCCTTTTCCTTTACTCTTTGACTACATCTTTTTTTTTTGTCAATAAAAAGCGTATTTGACTACTCTTTGACTTCTGGTTCACGTATTTGAGGGATCTAGCTAGAAAGGAAAATTGTTCATTTCTTTCTTGATGCGAGTCAAATTGGTGCATGATAAAAATCTGACATGAAATCAGCCTACAATTTCTGCAACCCTGCCCGAGTCTATAACAATCTCATCAATAAGTTTTGGTTCTCATACTAATTGAAGCTAGCATGTTGTCTTGTACGTATGGATACAGTAGTTGGATACAAATTTGTTTGTATTGTCTTGTATTGTATTCATACGAAATACAACTTCCAAATATTCAAACTCATATCATCATCTTCATAATTTCAACACCTTCATATTGTAGTGACATTTTATTCTTGTAAAGTATCTCCTCTAATTTGATTGTTTCACCTGTTTGTTGTGTATCTTACACACTCACTTATATCTACGATTAATATCTCTTTGGCTTGATTGCGGTTTCATTGTTTAGACATCTGATTTCAGATATTGCTTTTATTTTTAATGTGTATGATTGAGCTATGTACTTGCTTCTTCTTTTTTTTCTGTATTTGGTGTGCTGATTAAAGGTTAGCTCAACATGTTGGATTAATAATCTTCATATACATATTACAGTACATGTTACTAACTTTTGGGAATGAGGTTGTAATCGCCATTGTTGAATTTTGATGCCAAATACAATGTTAGCATTTAGCCTTTTTTTTTAATTGTATGGTGTGTGTAAATAAGTGAAAAATAAGACTGGTTAGTTGATGAATTGTAGTACGTATATTCTTTGATCCCATAATTCAATCCTGGTAGAACCAAGTTTACATGGGTTTGAATACATAATTTCACTATCTCTCAGTTCAATAATGGAACTGTGATTGTTGCACCAATTGATGTTGAAGATGCATACAATATTGCTGTGAAGTTCATACAATATCGTGATTTGTTTGCTTCAATACTTGTGTATCTTTCCGTTCAGCTCCATTGCAGCTTCAAACTCACACAAGCATTGATTCCTTTCAGTTCTTGACCAATCATGGCTCTCTTCCTCTTCATCTTGATTCAGTAGCATGATCTGATATTCTGATGCATTTTGAATATGTAGTTGGATGACTTGGATTCCATTTTCATTGCATCACTCAGTCACACAGGCTTGTGAGAGATTTTGAGGTCACATGGGTTTGCCTTGCCATTCTTATAAGTTGTTATCTTTCCATCGATTTCAAATATATATGCTACTAATTAAAGAGTTAAGATACTCTGTCAAATATTGTAGGAACATGCCTTCCCAACAACCTATACAGAAAATACAAGAAAGCGACCAGCAGATATGACATTTCTATCCAAGAAATAGGAGGTAGACTTTAGATACAAATTTTCATTCGACATTGATAATTAATGCTTGTCGCAAGTCACAACAAGAATTTGTGGTGCTGATAAGTAAACTCTTGCTCTATCTTGAATGGAAGTTTTGAGCCCGCCTAGCATTTTCATTGTTTGTTTGTCTAGACTACAAGATATCTAGTTTCAACAGCCTCAGGAAGTATTTGGTTTTGTGTACATCAGTCCTGAAAGTTCATGTTGATGGTAAGGCATGAGGAGGCTGACAGGTTGAATAGAACTTTGCTATAGTGAGGTGCATGTTGGCTCAATCTGGGATGGGGAAAGAGTTTTGGGCAGAAGCTATTTGTTATGCTTGTCACATAATGAACCGTCTCCCTTCTGCTGTAACTGATGGAATACTCCATATGAGGTATGATAAATCTGCATTTGATTATGATAAATTGCATAGTTGGAACTTAGTAGGGCGGAAGAGGAAAACTGACGGTTATCTTATGATTAGAATGAACTTCATATTTATTTTGAAAGAACAGTCATTAGTTATTGAAAGCTATGTCCAAAAAAATAGTTATTGAAAGCTGTAGAACTTTTTTATTTTCTTTAAAATCTGGATTTGCTGATAAACGCTGCCTACTCATTCTCTGTCCTTCAACGTACCCCGAGAACTGAGGCTTTTTTATTGCGTTTTAATAATCCTGGTGATCTAGAGATTTTCTGGATCACAATCGAAAAGCTAATTGCAGTGATTGATGCATTTGCATGACATAAGCTATCCAAAGTTCTAGTGGGATAAATTCATAAATTTGAAGTCCCTAAACTATGTTAAATCCTCGAGATATAAACCACAGCCAACAGAAGAAGTTCACTTAGCCAAGAATATATGCCAACATCTCTCACCCCTTCTTTCATATAGTACTCTTTCTGCAGCAGATTAGCAAGATTAGACATGAATATCAAAGAATATTCCAACTTGTTTCCCCATCTTGCAATCACGAAACAAATACAAATTAGTTTCGGATGTAAAATTTACACACAAATGGAACATCAGATAAAATTAGAACACACAAATGACGAGGAGAATTTCACCCTAAAATCTTGTTTTACATATCTGCTTCATTGGTTAAAACTTGCTAGATACAATTATACAAAAAAAAAACCACTTAGAGGCTTGGTTCCAAACTCCTTTGCAAAACAATAGTAATATTAATTATAAAAAAATCAAATGAAATTAAATAAAATGAAAATAAAAATAAATTGTTAAATAATACTACCGTTACAGTTTGTCGTATGCCGACCTAATAAGCTGGGTTTCAAACTCTCTCTTTTCATTCGATTTTGAATTTTGAATTTGGGTAAGGGAGGCTCTCTCTCTCTCTCTCTCTCTCTCTCTCTCTCTCTCTACTACGGCCCCTCCGGCGAACCCTCGACTTGTCATCTATTACCGCTGCGGCCGACCACTGCCGGCTTGAGATGAACATAAGCCTCGGTTTCACCACCACAAGGTAACTTTCATTTCTGTTGCTTTTGTTAACTTGATAGATGGATTGGTGCTGGGTTTAAAGTCGATGCTTCGGTTTATGTGTTTCTTCTTTTGATTCAAATGTATTTGTAGCCGTTGGTTTATATGTTGCCTTGAATTGATTAAGTTGTCTTTGGTTATTGTTGCCTTTCGATTGGGATCAATTCGTTGCCTTTGGTTTATATGTTGCCATTTGATTCAGATAAATCTGTGGCCTTTCGTTTACATGTTGCCTATCAATTGTGATGACAACATAATGTTGGTTGCCTTTGGTTTATATGTTGCCATCTCAATCAGATTACTTTGTTTCCTATCGATTCAGATTATTATTATGTTACCTTCGGATAATATGTTGCTTTAAGAATCAGATTACTTTGTTGCCTCTGGTTAACATGTTGCCTATCGATTCAGATGGCAATGTAATATTCTGTTTATCTATTGCCTTCAGATTTAGGTCACTTTGTTTCCTTCGGTTTACAGTTGACTATCGATTCAGATTATTACATTGGTTTCAGATAATATCTTGCCTTCTGAATCAGATTACTTACATGTTGCCTATCGATTTACATGGAAACTTAATATTCGGTTTATGTGTTGCCTTCGGATTTAGATCACTTTGTTGCCTTCGGTTTTCAGCTGCCTATCAATTCAAATTAGTATGTTGCCGTTGGATAATATGTTACTTTCTGTTTAGATCACTTTGTTGCCTTCGGTTCACAATTGTCTATTGATTCAAATTATTACGTTGTCTTAGGATAATATGTTGTCTTCTGTTCAGATTACTTTGTGGCATTTAGTTTACATGTTGCCTATTAGTTCAGATAGCAATGTAATATTTGGTTTATATGTTAGCTTTTTATTCAGATCACTTTGTTTCCTATTGATTCAGATTATCACGTTGCCTTTCGGATAATATGTTGCCATCTGAATCAGATTACTTTGCTGCCTTTGGTTCACATGTTGCCTATTGATTCGGATGACAACGTAATATTCAATTTATATGTTGCCTTCGGATTCAGCTCATTTTGTTGCCTTCGGTTTTCAGTTGCCTATTGATTCAGATTATCACGTTGCCTTCGGATAATATGTTGCTTCTGATTTAGATCACTTTGTTCCCTTCGTTTCACTATTGCCTATCGATTTAAATTATTACTTGTCCTTCAGATAATATGTTGCCTTCTGAATCAGATTACTTTGTTGCCTTCGGTTTACATGTTGCCTATTAATTCAGATGACAACGTAATATTCGGTTTATATCTTGCCTTCAGATTCAGATCACTTTGTTGCCTTGGGATTAGAGTTGCCTATCAATTCAGATTATTACGTTGCCTTCGGATAATATGTTGCCATCTGATTCAGATTACTTGTTGCCTATCAATTCAGATGGCAATGTAATGTACGATTTAATGTTGCGTTCGGATTCAGATTGCGTTGTTGCCTTCGGTTTACAGTTGCCTATCGATTTAAATTATAACATTGCCTTCGGATAATATGTTGCCTTATGAATCAGATTACTTTGTTACCACTGGTTGACATGTTGCCTATCAATTCTGATGGCAATGTAATATTCTGCTTATATTTTGTCTTCGGATTCAGATCACTTTGATGTCTTCGGTTTGCAGTTGCCTATCGATCTAAATTATTACGTTGCCTCCGGATAATATGTTACCTTATGAATCAGATTACTTTGTTGCCTCTGGTTGACATGTTGCCTATCAATTCTGATGGCAACGTAATATTCTGCTTATATATTGCCTTCGGATTCAGATAACTTTGTTCCCTTCGGTTTACAGTTGCCTATCGATCTAAATTATTATGTTGCCTTTGGATAATATGTTGCCTTATGAATCAGATTACTTTTGTTCCCTCCGGCTGACATGTTGCCTATCAATTTTGATGGCTACGTAATATTCTGTTTATATATTACCTTTGGATTCAGATCACTTTGTTGCCTTTGGTTTACAGTTTCCTATCGATTTAAATTATTATGTTGCCTTCGGATAATATGGTTCCATCTGAATCAGATTACTATGTTGCCTCCGGTTGACATGTTGTCCATCAATTCTGATGGCAACGTAATATTCTGTTTATATGTTGCCTTCGGATTTAGATAACTTTGTTGCCTTCGGTTTACAGTTGCGTATCGATTTATATTATTACACTGCCTTCAGATGATATGTTGCTATCTGATTCAGATTATCTTTTTGCCTTCAATTTACATGTTGCCTATCAATTCAGATTATTACGTTGCCTTTGATTTATATGTTGCCTATCAATTCAGATTAATTTGTTGCCTTCGGTATATGTTGCCTTGGATTAATAAGTTGCTTTCGGTTTTTCTGTGCTTTATGGAGAGAAAATTTACAGGGATAATGACATGTCCCAATGATTCAAGTAATATGAGGGAGAGACCATGCATGGAATTTCAGTTCAAATATTGGTGTTCTCTCTATTGAGGAACCATTTTTTGATTGTATTCATGCTGTCCAGGCGGACATTAATGATTGCTGAGGGATATGTCATCTTTCTCTCATTTCTCATACTGTTGTCACGACCCAAGATTAAATAAGTGGTGAACAGATTGTTACTTTACTTTGTGACGAACGTCCCAATGTTACCTTCTAATCCCAAAAAAAAAAAAAACAAAGAATCCTTAGGAGACAAATATAAAATTTCTAAAGTATTGAGCTTGAAAGAGTGGTAGGGATTAGTCCTTCACAAAAGGTGCTGCAAAGATTTAAAGTTATGGTAGCTGAGATGAAAATTTTCTATAGAGATATACAGAGTTTCCGAAAGAGTGAGCTTGAAATGAGTAATCAGAATTGGTCATTCAATAATGTTTATGCTAAGATTACAACAATATGCTTTGATGCTGGCATTCTTTGATTGTCGCCGCTCAAGTGATTTCGCACAACTTGAGGTTTCAACAAGGAATTTATTGACGCAATGGTGTTGGGAATACTGCTGAGTTTGTTGCCATATAATTACATATCAATAAGGATGTTTCCACTCAAGTGATTTTGCCCAACTCGAGATTTTTACAAGTCATTGACTCACTAATGTTGGAACTACTGCTCTCTTGGAGTAAAGTACCTTTCTTTTATTTTTGATTCTTGAGAGTTAGGGATATGGTGTTTATCAGTTCAACAAAACCTTGAAAGATTTGAATCCCACAAGGATCTTTATTTTTTTAAAATTCTAATCCGGGGTTTGATAATACCATTTTCTAATTTTATTTCAGATGGATTGGTATTTGTGGTGGTGGGTTTCAGATAATAGTGCTTCCACAACCCCTCAATTCGAGGTAAGATGTGAGACTATGATCACATAAGTTGTTTACGAATTAGGTTGCCTTCGATTTATACATGGCCTTGATTAATATGCTGCCATTGATTTATCGTTCCTACGATTAACATTACCTTCCGTTGATACTTTCTTCATTTTGTTAACAATTTCTGAAGTTTCTATAACCTGGATTAGATTTGTACCTTGTCTTTGGTTTTTTTTTTTTTTAAGTTAATCACATAGAGTAAATTTACAAGAATAATGGCATATATCCTAATGATGCATATTTTAAGTAAATTGAGAGAGAGACATGCGTTATAATTTCAACTCAAAGACTGGTGCTCTCTCTTTGAGAAATCATATTTGATTGTATACGTGATGCCACCAGGCTGAAATCAACTATTGCTGAGGGATATGCCATCCCCTTCATTTCCATCCTGTTTCTGGATACATTGACCCTGATTGAACATCAATTAAATGGTGGGATTACACCACAAAGCTCATTATAAAGAGTAGTATCAGTCGTTGCAAACCCACATGGTAACAGTGGTGACAAAATTACCTATTGCTCCCTTAAAAATAAGAGTATTGACATGAGAAATTATTTAAAATAGTGAGTAATGTTGTAAGTGTTGGTTATGATTGAATGATGAAGGGATTCCTTGTTCTAAGAAATCTACTTTTGTAGACAAAGTTGTGATGCAAGCCAATTAAAATATCGTGTCCCACCCTGTTCCACTTTATCCTTTAGAATTCATGATCCTTTTTGTAATGCTCTTGGAGGTGAAAATCAGATTTTCTATTTAAGTTCTTGTGAAATTAATCTGGAATGTGAACCTCGTGTTTAATATAGAAAAGCAAAGAAATGCCTTCATAAATCTGTTGCTACTGATTATGACATTCTTGAATCTTCAGGCTTTTCTCGGGCATCTGATTACTATGGAATAGTATTAAGGTGTCAGTCACTCTTATGGATACAAAACCCCAGGCTATCTCAGTTAAAGCTATGTGGAATGGTTGCCAAACTTGGATGTACAGGTATGAATGCAAGTGTATGCAACACTACCTAAAATACTTTTTGAAGCTATTGAGAATTTTGGATGGCTTTGCATTCAAGCTTTAACTCACTGACTGTTGGTTGGGGACTATACCAAATTGATCTGTTCCTCTGATAAGATTTATGGCCATGGTACCTTTTCGTTTTGGTTGAATGGCGGATTATGCTTATAGGAATGGTTTTGTGCATGGGGGTATCATGCCAGTTGATATTTTTTCAAAACAATTCTATTAAGGAAAGGCTTGATAGGAGCTCTTGGAATGGTGATTGGAGAAATTTACTTGCTGATGCCTGTGCCAATCACCTTGCTAGACTGACATGGTATTATTGTTTTATCCTTATCAAGCTTCCTTATTCTAGACGAACTAGAGTCGACATGTCATATAAATTCCAAGTTATGTGAATGAAACCAGGGGGGCTTTAATGATTTTGCATGTTTCTAGTACTTGGAGTAATGTTGCAATGGTGATTGGAGAAATTTACTTGCTGATGCATGTGCCAATCACCTTGCTAGACTGACATGGCTTGATAGAAGCTCTCTTGCAAGGAAAATGCTACACACCAAAACTTTATTCAAAAAATGTAACGACCCTAAAATTTCGAGTCTAAAAACTCAAAATTTCAAAGTCGTTTGAACACCAAAACAATCTCAATGAAATTGAAATTATTTAAAATGTACAGCGGATCATTACTGAGTTCTCAATACAACTCAAAAAACCAATTATTACAACCCAAATTTATAATTCAACATTTACATAAGATGGAAATGTAATAATCCTCACAATATCTCACAAAACTCACAATAAATCCACACCAATTCTCACACTCAAAACCACGCTAGAAACCTCACCACAAGCAGGATACGAACGACTTCGAGTCTCCAAAGTCGTCACTCGATCTCTACTGATCAACACCTGCGGAATTATCCCCTACACCATCGAATTGGTGCACCGGGATTGTAAACACAAACCCGGTAAGCTTATAGCTCGTATGAGTAAAATGAAAATATAATTCGCATATCAATATATACGAAAATCACAAATCAACAAATGTAAATGCCTTCATTAGTCAATGGACAGCCCATCTGGTTGTCCCAAAAACAATATATGAAATGGAATTGCTCATGAGAAATCGGGCAACCCTTCTGGTTACCCAAAAACATTTATAATACGGGTACTACTGAACGCTGGTACACATCCATCATCTGGTTGTCCCAAAAACAATATATGAAATGGAAGTGCTCATGAGAAATCGGACAACCCTTCTGGTTACCCAAAAACATTTATAATACGGGTACTACTGAACGCTGGTACACATCCATTACCCCTCACGTAGTACACCGCTGATATTGGATAGCCACCCGCTACCCAACATCCAAAACAATCTGAGTACTCATGAGCCGATAACCACCTGTTACCTCACATGCAGTACTACGGCAGACAGACTAGAGCTCTAATTGTATCGTAACTTTCGCCCGGCCAAAGGCTAGGTTCCGACTTGTCAAACACGTACAATAATCTCACATCATATTGTACACACATCAAGTCCGAAGACAAATCAATATTTTAACAATCTCCATGTTAAAATCACGTACAATAATCTCACATCATATTGTACAAATCAAAATCACATGCTCGATAAAATCTTGTCATCGAAATGACATCATCACGATAAAATCATAACAGTACATGATATAGCAAACTATATATATATGTACTTATTTACCATTTATACAATATATATATAATCCACTATATCGTATACGTGTCATAATTCATAAACACGTCCGAAGACAAAACGTTTAACAAACACATTAAAATCACATACAATAATCTCACATCATATTGTACAATTTAATTCGCATGCTCGTCATATAATTCTTGTCATCCAAATGACTAATTCTAATGAATTCATAACAGTATATAATATAGCAAACTATATATATAAGTATTTATTTACCATTTATACGAATATATATATTTCACTATATCATATACATGTCGTATTTCAATATTTAAAACTCTTGCAAAAATCTTGAATTTACCGCAAGGGTAGATTCGTAAATATGTGAGATTTTACTTACCTTATCGACTCGGGCGTAATTCCACAATTTTCGAAGATAATTCATTTCCTTGATTTTATCGATCACCTTGAAAAGATAAGAAAGAATTTAGAAACGTTTCGTAAACCTTTAAATGCCGTAACAGTAATAATCGGTTACTGTTCAGCGATTTTTGGTTTTACGAAGTTACTGTTCACTTTACTGTTTACTGAGTACTATTCACTTTTTACTATTCACGTATTTACTGCTTTTATGTATTAATGTATACATACACATCCAATACGTATCTATGTACGAGTACATACTGTTTACGTATTTCTGTACGTATAAATACTATTCAAATGTACATACTGTCTCAGTAAATAATAATTACTGAATTACCCTTCTAAAATTACTTTTTACCTTTACTAAAAGTAATTTAGATTTACATTTACCGTACGTAAATAAAATTTACATTTACATTTACCGTACGTAAATAAAATTTATATTTATCGTACGTAAATTACCTTTTTACATTTACCGTACGTAAAAATAAATTACAAAATTATCATTCTCGTAAACACTGTTCACGCCGCCGCACGTGGCGGCGCGTGGGGTACACGCGCCACCCGCCGGTAGGCTGCGCGTGGGGCTCACGCGCCGACGCCACCAACGGCGCGTGTCACGCCACCGCCGCCCCATTTCTCTTCCTTTCTCCTCCCTCTTCTTTCCTACGGTCTCAGACCACCCCTAGGCTATCCCACGCACCCCCACGCGCCATCCATGGCGGCAGAAATCTCCTCCCTTTCCTCCTCTGTTCTCCCACTCCGATCTACCTCAAAACCTCTCCAAAACATTCACAAATTCACCAACAAGCAATTCAACAATTGAATTAACCAAATCCTTACCTAAAACACGATTTGAAATCGTTGGAGTTCGTTGGTTGGATCGGACCGACTGTGCTCGGTTCCTGTGAGTCACGCCGAAGCTTCACGGCGTCGCTGGAGTCCGTGCCTTGCTCGGAGGGAGGTCGCGTCGTGGTTGTGAGGCCGCTGATGCCGGCGGTGAGGAGCACGGCGCACGGAGGGCGGCGATTCGTCGGTGAGCCGAGAGGATGAGAGAGTTTTCGGGAGAGAGGAGAAAAGGAGGCGGGGTGAAAGAGGGAAGAATGGGTTTCCAATTATGGGAACCCTAGCTGAAAACATTTCCTTTTATACCCCCCTTTAAAATCGGAAACTAACTTCCGTCGTTAATAACTTTTACGTACAACGTCCGATTTGAACGCGTCATATATTCACGAACTCGTAACGACGAGCTCTACAACTTTCGTGAAGAAAGTTTTCGCAACCGAGCAACGGAATAAAAGTCGATATATACGTTGCAGTAACGTCACGTTTTTCGAATTAAACATTCTCGGAACGTTTCCGTTTTTCGTTTCGTAACATCGCAAACAATCAAATTCGTTTTAATTGAATTTCCCACTTTTATAGAATTCAAATCAAACCAAATATTGTTTTGGAAAATAGAGTTATTACAAAAAAAACCTCTACCAACTGATGTGGCACATACCATATCATCATCCCAAACCCACTCATATCCCACATGTATAGGTATATATCCATTAAATTTCCTATTTTATATAATAAAAGACAATTAATATAGACAATATTAGAAATCATTAAACATTTTAACCTTAGAAGCCCAGAGGATCTAAGGATCATTTAAACAAAAAATCGATAGAATATAGATATAATAGCAACTCAATTACATTTGCACCGATTATTATCAAATAGTTCAAGTTATTTCATGGATGAAGGTTGTTGTCTAGTCTACAGAGGTTATTTCCTAAGTCAAGGTCTTTAAGAAATTTATTCTATTGTTATTAATATAAAACATTTATAGCTATTTTGAAAAATTAGAAAAAAAATATACTAGAAATTATTCAATTGATGGGTGATGATGTGGTAGATGCTACAAAGGTGATGTGGCATCCTTATATTAGTTTTTGGTAAAAAAAAAAATTGGTGCATGTAGCAGCACTCCTATTGGTTACAGTAGCCAAGGTTCCGAGAGAGATAATTGAAGAAGACAGAAGAGGAGCAAAACGTAGTGCAGACTAGATCGACCAATACCTATTTGCTTTTGGTTAAAGGCAATTTGGGAAAGCATGTAAGAGGGGATCGAAAAATAATAATAAATTGAATGGGAGTGTAGAATGTAAGGGGGGTGCAAATTTCATGTACTTTTTTTATTTCCATTCAAATATCAAATTACAACAAAACAAGTGAAACAACACCCAACAGTGTCAACCCTAGGGCGGTCAAGGATGTGTAGCCACACAAAGTCCTTCCGTCGGCGAGGGCCCAAATTTTTTTTTTAATATAAAAATAAGTTATGATATATAATACTTTTTTTTTCAGCCTGCTATTTTGATATTTTTTTCACTCTTTTTTTTCTCCTGATTTTTCCCTTTTTGTCCCTTATATTGTTCTTGAATTTAAATTGGAGGATTCATTGACTAGTTAATTTGCTGGAAACTTGAAGCAATAGGCTAAATCGAGACTTGGGGTTAGTTGTTTCTGTTTATTTTTCAAATTTCAATTTAGATTGTGTTGATAAGTTTTAGGTATTGCTATGCTATAAAGGGACAAATACCGTAGACAAGAAAATATTGTGTACTTGAGCTAGAAGAGTTCCCTCTAGACATATACAACTTATAAATATAATATTTTTTTTACATATCATTATGATTTATTTTTTTTATAAATACAAAGGGTCTGAATTTTTTTTTCGCACCGAACCCTCTAATGCTTTGGACCTACCTTGACACCTAGACATGAAAACTTAAATGACTTATTTTTCCATAGCTGGGTTTCTTGTCAACCAAACAGGGCCAAATGGATTCGTCTGTTCGTGCATCTCTCCTATGCATGCACATCCATATTCATTTTGCCGTTTTGGAGTGACCTGTGTGACGTAAAATGAATGCATCTACTGATTTGGTACATTTTCGTTTTGGAGTTACCTGTGCATGCACCTAATTGGCTAAATCTAGGTTGAAGTTGAAGAAATTATTGGGAGTTATAGACTTGTAGGTTATGAACTGGAAAGTGTCTCTTATGTGATGCGAATCGGCTCCAAAACTGATGTTTCCAAAATTATAGCCACGTTAGTTCCCAACCCTTTACTCTTTGACAACGTCTTTTTTTTTTGTCAATAAAAAGCGTTTTGACTACTCTTTGACTTCTAGTTCACGTATTTGAGGGATGTAGCTAGAAAGGAAAATTGTTCATTTCTTTCTTGCTGCGAGTCAAATTGGTGCATGATAAAAATCCAACATGAAATCAGCCTACAATTTCTGCAACCCTGCCCGAGTGTATAACTATCTCATCAATAAGTTTTGGTTCTCATACTAATTGAAGCTAGCATGTTGTCTTGTACGTCTGGATACAGTAGTTGGATACAAATTTGTTTGTGTTGTCTTGTATTAAATACAACTTCCATGCATACATCCAAACTCATATCATCATCTTCATAATTTCAACACCTTCATATTGTAGCGACATTTTATTCTTGTAAAGTTTCTCCTCTGATTTGATTGTTTCACCTGTTTGTTGTGTATCTTAAACACTCAGTTATCTATGATTAATTTGTCTTCGGCTTGGTTGCGGTTTCACTGTTTCGGAATGTATAAGCTCGATGGTAGCTTGAGCACCCACATCAATACAATATCTCTTAATTTAATCGATACTTGTCTTCTAATGGTTAGCCGTTACTGTAATGATCGATCTGTACCTGTAGCTAGGTTGGCGTCCATCAAAGGAGCATATTTAATTGACTCCATTTTGCAACTCGCTTGTGGCATCTCAGTTCTCATCCCTCTGACAGGATTCAATCTTACTCTTCTACTGAGGCTAAGTTATGTACTACAACGCGCGGCAGATTATAATGAATTGGTATTCTCCAAGTTGAATTTTGAAAGTTTGATTTCCACAAGGGCCATCGTCATCATCAGCTAACTGTGATTCATTCAAATCAACTGTGATTCATTCAAATCAACATATTATCTCCAACTTGAGAAATTTTCCTTCCAAGAAGTTCAGAATGAGGATGAATTTATTTAGTCCCCTATCTCACCCCTAAGTAACAACTATGTATTGTAAAGACAGTCTACGGAGCAAAGGGTCGGGAATGATAACCTACATCTAATGGAAGTAGCACCATAGAACTGAAGTATGAGACAATACTTGGAAACAACATAGATTAGAGTCCAAAAGCACGGCATAGATAGTCTAATTAGAGCAACCCTTCAGACAGGACCAAAGGCAATGTGCTTCCCCTTTTTTACGGCTCCTCAAGTTGAGGAACCTCCTCAAAATATGCAAATGAGTGAGCATCAAACTAAAGCGTGTGATCTATTAGTCGCAATTTTATAATTAGATTAGCAACTGAATCAGCAGAACGTATATTTTTCTCAATACAATAAGAGAGGAACTGAGGAAGTAAATGAACGTAGATACACACATCAACCAAGAAAATTCATATACATGCCCACTTACTCCTACTCTATATCACGTACTGTCTGATAGTTCTGCTGTGCAGTCTATAATAAACTGTGGATATTATGAATTGTAGATCTCGCTTTCCGCAAATTCTGTCTGTGTGGCTTGGATGTACGGATACTAAAGTAAACCAAATATTATTGAGTCATTAAGTCGTAGTAAGAGTCTTGGGCGGTATTAGATGTATTTTTGTGCTTACATGAGTTTAAAACGCATAATTAGTCTAGAGTCCTAGTTTGAGTAGAAATCCTTGTAGGACTAGGAAACCTAGTTGGATTAGGAGTCTTCATCTTTCTACGTTTTGGTCGCATTGAAGATATTTTGAGAGCCCTTCTTGCACTAGGAATCCTTGTTAGGTTTCGAAACTAATTATCTCTTACTTATGATTTTATTTTCTTATTTTCAGATTGTATTTAAGAGATAATATTAGAAGAAAACAAGGAGAAGCCATGCCGAATCTATGTTCTTATAATTATTGAAGTTTGTATTTCTATTGTTGTATTCTAATCATATTTCTCATACTTTTTATATGATTTTCGGATATGTGCATATGAATTTAGTGCTTGGATGCAGTCCCTAAGATTGTGTTTGAGTGCTAGATTCATTAACCATATTCACACAAATTGAATCATGCCCTAAGTATGTTTGGTTTGCGTTGATTAAAAGTGGTAAAAATTCTGGAAATTTGCATGTGAAACCATGGTGGGTGACGTCATACATGAAACATGTATCCAACAAAGATTTGGTGTTTAAATGTAATCTTGTTTGAATTCTACCCTAAGTGTTGTTAAACTTAATTCCATGCAATTTAGGTGAGTCAATAGAAATCTTGCATGATTAGATGTTCCCCCCATTATTTGTTAACACTAAAAGTTTAGAGTTCCCTTCAATTCTCCGGACTGAATGATCCCTGCTTATTCTATACTAACGATGACATTTTACAGGGTTTATTATAGATATTTTAATTAACGCTCTATCATTTTGGCGCCGTTGCCGGGGAGTTGAGAAAATCTCAATTCTTTAAAGTGTTAATTTTGTACTATATTGTATATTTGTAAAAATAAATTCCTGGAACAATATGGTGAACAGTAATATTCTGTTAAAAAAATTTACAAGTATTTTTTTTACATCTTTACAAAAAGAAAAAAAAAGTAAATCTCTGTAAATTTTTTTTACTTTTTGTTTTGTTTTTTTATAGTGTAAAAATATCAAAATACTTGTAAATTGTAAAAAACAATTTACTTTATTTTTTTTATTTTGTAAAGTGTACAAAAAATAAATAAATAAAACTTTATCTTTGTAAAAATAATTTTTGTGTACTGTAAACAGTAAATTGAAAAAATAATAAAATAAAATAAAAATAAATGTATGTGAACAGTAACATGTCCCAAAAAATTACAATTTTTTGTTCTTTTTTATTCTATATTTTTGTGATAAATGTTTTAATTTTGTTGTAGTATGCATATAGGATACTTGTTACACTTAGATAAATTTTTAAGTAAGCTAAAATATTTATTTATGCTTAGTTTATTGTAAGTTATAAAATGAACGGATAGGTAAAGTCTATTTTGTTAATATTAGACTTAACCCTCCATTTGTACATTGCTAAGGTCACTTGGGGTTGATGGCGGCTTTTATTAACACTTTGGGGTCAGTCTATCACACAAAGGTATTCTGGCCTGAGTGAGGGACATGTTATTTCCATTATCCTGGTTCAAGGTTTACAAAATTGGATCTCAGAGGCCCATAGACTGACATACATCTCAGTGATGGAGTCGATTGGGAAAACATCATTTCGAGGATGTGCCCCCCGTGGTGTCCAACAAATGAGTCATGCCTTATGACTATCTCTAATTCTAGATATCCAGCCTTCTGAAACAACGGAATCAGTTTGTGTCTAGACGACGTACTTAGGCCGCACGTCCACCTCGCTTTATAACTTAAAAAATAATTTTGTATAAATAGATGTATATATTTTCAAAAGAAAATGATATTCTAACTTTTAAGGTATATCGGATAAAGCAAGACCTTTACCTGGGGTTGTTTCAGTTTATTGCACAGTTAGCTCATCTGCTCCACGTACCTTAAATGTTAGGATTGTGTGTGAATAAAATCAATTAGACTTAGTAATACTTTACACTTGTAGATTTCGTAACAAAAAATAAAAAATAAAATAAAAAACAAAAAAACAAAAAAAGAAAGAAAAAAACAATCAATCCGTAACAAACAAAGAAAAAAAACGAAAGTGAAAGATGAAAACCTAGTTTCAAAACCAGAAATGACATCGATCAGAGAGCAGAATAGCCAAGTAGAATGAGCAGTTGGGGAGACATCATCCTCTAACATAGCGTACCATGTTCTAGAGGAGGGCAAGACGAGTGATTTTGAGTTAAAGAGTGGGTTCCTACATCATTTGCCTAAGTTTCATGGACTCTGAGGAGATGACCCCAATCAATATCTCACTATGTTCCAGTTCAACTGTGAGACCATGTGCCCCAGAGGAGCTGATATTCAGATAGTGAAGATGAGGGCGTTTCTATATTCATTAGAGGATCGAGCTCAAAAGTGGTTGTTTGAGGTACCTACTGGTCGTATTACTTCATGGACAACAATGGTGAATGAGTTTTTGTCAAAGTATTTTCCCTCATCAAGGGTGACACACATCAGGAAGCAGATAATAGGAATCAAGCAAGGACCAGATGAGTCATTCTACAATTACTATGAGAGGTTCAAATCTCTTGTAGCATCATGCCCAGCCCATGGGATTAGAGAAGGTATGTTGCTTCAGTATTTCTATGAAGGATTGCTACAAATGGAAAGAGAGTTCCTTGATTCAGCTGGTGGTGGATCGTTTTTAGAGAAGAGAGCTATGAACAACCAACAATTTGAAACATCTGCTAGTTCCACATGGCAGGTACATGAGACCAACTCGAGTTTAAGCTCTGTTCTAGAGGACAAGGTTGATGAGTTGTCCAAGATGATGAGTCATTTCATGAAGACTAGTGGAGCTCAAGTTTGTGAAATCTGTACGGAGGGGCACCATACTGATCAGTGTCCTCAAGTTGCTTCTAGTGGAGGGTATGCGGAAGTCAATGCCCTTGGTTATCAAGGAGGTTAGAGGTACAATCCATTTTCAAATACCTACAACCCTGGCCTACGTGATCATCCAAACTTTCGGTGGTCTAATAATGAGAATGTACTAAGGCCACATCAGAATGCTATGCAATTTGGGCCTCGTCCGGCTAGTCCATTTAGACCACAAGCTCCACTACTTAATGTTCCACCTCCCAACGTGAATAGTACTCCTAATTATGATGAGATGTTTACATATTTAGCTGCTGGGCAAAGTCAATTGAATACCGTGACTCAAACTTTGGTGGTGGGTCAACAAGCGAATAGCAAGGACATTGCGGAGCTAAAAACACATATGGGCTAGGTAGTAGACTTCATTGGCCGTTTTTCTGAGCAAGGGAAGTTGCCAAGTGGTGTCATACCTAACCCAAAGAATGAGCAAGCCCAAGCTATCATGACAAAGAGTGGGCTCGAGCTAAAGGAGCGGCCTAGTATTGTTAGGAAGGCCCAAACGGCCCATGTTCTTGAGGAGGGTGACGAGATGACTATGATGAATGACTTGGAGAAAGATTCAGCTACCTCCAAGAAGGAGAGTGTGCCGATCCATGAAGCACACAATGGTACAAATGCTAACTCAAATGAATTAGTTAAAACTAATCATATTTCGTGTGTATGTTTCCCTTCTAGGTTTGCAAAGAGCAAGAAGGATAAATCTGATGAGGAGGTGTTAGAGGTCTTTAGGAAGGTGCAAGTTTACCTTCCATTGTTGGGTGTATCAAGCATATCCCAAAGTATGCGAAATTTCTTAAAGAGCTTTGCACTTCAATAAGACAAATTAGGGAAGAGAAGGTAGTGAAGATGAATGAGACAGTTTCAGCTGTCCTCCAAAAGAAGCTACCCCCTAAGATGAAGGATCCGGGAAGTTTCTCTGTCCCATGTAAAATTGGTAACACATTATTTGATAATGGTATGCTTGATCTAGGTGTTTCGATAAATGTCATGTCATATAATGTTTATCAATCACTACGATTAGGACCTTTGAAGAATGATAATGTGATTATCCAATTAGCAGATCAGTCTAACAAATAACCTAAGGGGTATGTTGAGGATGTCCTTGTGCAGGTTAGTCACTTGATTTTTCCTACAAATTTTTATGTGCTAGACATGAAGGTATCACCCTTAGAGACAACTCCACTTCTTTTGGGGAGACCATTCATGAGGATTGAAGGACATGCATCGATGTTGCAAGTGGGAGTTTGACGATGGAGTTTGATGTAGATGTTATCAGCTTCAACATTTTTAAGGCAATGAAGTACCTAGTTTCTGACCTTAACTCGTGCTTTTCTGTGGATGATTCTATTGCACAGGTTATGTCAGAGAGGTTAGAAGCATAGCAATTAGCTATGGAGCAAGGGGCCAGATTTGATAAGCATGGAGACCGTGTCCCAAGAGAGGAGTGGGCTGATTTTGAGCCCAAATTTTCGAAATAGTAAATGAGCTAGAAGCTCAACCATACAAAATGTATACCTCTTTCTTGTCAATTCCCATTTCTACTAATAAATTGTTACCATCTATGGGACAGGCCCCAAAGTTAGATTTGAAGGAGCTTCCAGATCATTTGAAGTATGTGTACCTTGGAAAGGATGATACTCAACCAGTTATTGTGTCATCAACACTGAATAAGCAGCAAGAAGCTAGATTGATTGATGTGCTTAAGAGGAACAAGACCGGTATTGGATGGACTTTGGCGGATATCAAGGGGATCAAGGGATCAGCCCTACAACTTGTGTTCATATGATACTTTTGGAGGATGGCGCCAAGCCTACACGTGATGCTCAGAGGAGATTGCACCCACCAATGATGAAAATTGTGAAAGATGAGGTGATCAAGCTGTTTGATTGTGGAGTGATCTATCCTATCTCGGACAGTCAATGGATTTCACCAGTGCAAATTGGGCCTAAGAAGAGTGGGGTGACTGTTGTGAAAAATGAGTTGAATGACTTGGTACCCCAGATGTTGGTGACCAGTCATAGGATGTGCATTGATTATAGGAAGTTGAATGCTATAATACGCAAGGATCACATGCCTTCGTCGTTTATGGACCAGATGTTGGAGAGATTAACTGGACACGAGTTATATTGTTTTCTAGATGGGTACAGTGGGTACAACCAGATATGCATTCAGCTGGAGGATCAGGAGAAGACGACATTTACATATCCATTTGGCACTTTTGCCTATCGACGCATGCATTATGGGTTGTGCAACGCACCAGGTACATTTCAACGATGTATGCTTGCTATTTTCTCTGACTTTATCGAAATATAATTGAGGTCTTTATGGATGATTTTAGTGTTTATGGGAAAGACATTGATGCATGTTTAGAGAACTTAGAGTTAATCCTGAAAATGTGTGTAGAAACTAATCTTGTCCTTAATTGGGAAAATGTCATTTCATGGTGAATCAAGGGATAGTTTTGGGACATATTGTATCTGCTAAGGGTATTGAGGTAGACAATGCTAAGGTTGATATTGTGCATCACTTTCCCTCTCCCACAACTGTGAGAGAGGTTCGTTCTTTCCTTGGTCATGTAGGATTTTATAGGAGATTCATCAAGGATTTTTCCATGGTTGCGAGACCTAAGTGTACCTTATTGCAGAAGGATGTGTCGTTCATATGGGATGATGCATGTGAGAAAGCGTTTGTAAAATTGAAAGAGTTGTTGACTAGTGCACTCATCATTTGTCCTCTGGATTGGAACTTGCCCTTCGAATTGATGTGCGATGCTTCAGACTATGCAATTGGGGCAGTGTTGGGCCAAAAAAGAGAAAAAAAAACCTGCAGTGATTTACTATGTGTGTAGGACTCTTAATAAGGCCCAGAAATTATTCGATTACGGAAAATGAGCTTTTTGCTGTAATCTTTGCTTTAGAAAAATTTTGATCATATCTTTTGCATTCTAAAGTTATTGTGTATTCTGACCATGAAGCCTTAAAATATTTGATGACTAAAAAAGATGCTAAGCCCAGGTTGATCCGGTGGATACTGTTGATTCAAAAAATTAACCTTGAGATTCGAGATAAGAAGGAAAGTGAGAATGTGGTGGCTGATCATTTGAGTAGGATCGTGTGAGATGAGGAAAGAGAGCCACTATGTAAGACTTTCCCAGATGAGCAACTCTTTGGGATGGAGGTAAGTGTGCCTTGGTATGCAGACATTGTCAATTAGTTAGTTACCAAGACTTTTCCTAGTACATTTTCGCAGGCTAATAAGGCTAAATTGAAGAAAATGGCTAGACATTATATGTGGGATGAACCATATTTATGAAAACAATGTAGTGATCAAGTCATTAGGAGATGTGTCCCAGAAAATGAGCATAGGTCAATTCTGAACTTCTATCATAATGAGGCATGTGGAGGTCATTTTGGGCCTCGTAGAACATCTTTGAAGGTGTTGGAATGTGGATTTTATTGGCCTACTATTTTCAAGGATGCATACATATTTTGTGTTTCTTGTGATAGGTGTCAACGGACAGGTAAGATTGATCCGAGAGATCAAATGCCCCTTACTCCTATTATTACTGTCGAAATTTTTGATGTGTGGGGTATAGATTTCATGGGTCCATTTCCTTCATCTAGAGAATTCTTGTATATCTTATTGGCTGTTGATTATGTGTCGAAGTGGGTGGAGGCAAAGACCACCAAGACTAATGATTCAAAAGTGGTTGCAGGTTCTTGAGAACTAACATATTTTGCAGGTTTGGAGTACCACGTGTTTTGATAAGTGATAAAGGTTCTCATTTCTGCAACCGGACAATTGAGGCATTGCTCAAGAAGTATGGAGTAACCCACAAAGTTTCGACACCATATCATCCTCAGACAAGTGACATGTCAAAAGTGTCCAATAGAGAAATCAAGGGAATTCTGGAGAAAAATGTAGGTCCAACAAGGAATGATTGGAGTGATCGGTTGGATGATACATTATGGGCCTACAGGACCGTGTACAAGACGCCTATTGAGATGTCACCATTCAGATTGGTGTATGGGAAGACATGTCACCTGCCAGTGGAATTAGAGCACATAGCATGGTGGGCGGTGAAGAAGTTGAACATAAGCTTGGATGAAGCAAGTCTACATCGAAAATTGCAGCTCAATGAGCTTGAGGAGATTAGGAATGAGGCTTACGATGCTTCGTTGATTTACAAGGAGAAAACTCGTGCTTACCATGACAAAATGATTAGAAGAAAGAAGTTCCAAGTAAACTAGAAAGTTCTGTTATTTCGAGGCTTATATTGTTTCCAAGGAAACTTCGTTCGCGTTGGGTTGGCCAATTTGTTGTTACTAACGTGTTTGCTCATGGTGCAGTTGAGATTCAAAGTGATACAACAGAAATGCATTCAAGGTGAATGGGTATCGACTTAAGCCATACTATGAGTCATTTGAGGAGCACATGTATGAGGAGACACTTATGAGAGATGCGCCTAATGGAGAATGAACATGAGAGAGTCTAGGCTAAGAGACTATAAAGCTCAAGCGTTGCATGGGAGGCAACCCATTTCAACCGTATCTGTGGAGGAGTCGTCTACGGGAGTTTGAATTTTCTAATCCCTTCACTCTTATGGTTGAATTGTATATGTGTTGATATGTGATCTTATTCTATGCTTATGAATTACATTCTTACGATTGAGCTTACATTGAGGACAATGTAATTTTCTAAGTGTGGGGTATGGTTGCAAGATCATTGATTGTTTGTTTTTGCTTTGATTTATTGTTTGTGTCATGATATAAAAAATCAGAAAATTGAATGAAAAAAAAGATGAAAAAAAATTTGTATTGCTTTATTGAGTCTTAGGATACCCCTAAAGTCTAGGATGGTTATGTCTCTAAATGCATATATGATGGTTTTGCATTTCATACGAATTAAATTGTAAGTTTCATTGATGTTGTGGATTTGGTATGAACATATGAGATTTTGATTGATTGATTATAGCATACATGTTTTGGTCAGTTTAAAGTCTATGATAACATCTGAGTTTTTGAGCCTGTGTACTTTCTTCATGAGATGTAATATGAAATTTCGTCGTTGTTCATGAACCTCACTATTCTTTGCATATTCAATAACTATGTGTCATAGCTTTTAATGGACTCTAGAATTTACTAGAACTCACTTTTGTGATTGTTAAAACTTTTAAGTCATAAAATGCTCTGATTTTGAAAATGATTTATGGATCATTTTTATGAATACCACCACTTTTGCCACATCCATGTATCCTTTTATGTGCTAGTTTGGGACCCCTTAGTTGAACCTCATTTGAACCTACATTGAGCATTTTCTTCATCACCTATGTTATCTTCATGCTTAGTATAGTTACCTCTACCTTGTCCTAAAGACTTGGCAGAATTCTTGTTGAGATGATGCAAAAAATAAGGGTGGGGTGGAAGACATTTGAAAAAAAAATCACACAAGCTTTTAAGCAAACATTGCCTAGAAAAAAAAACAAGAAAAAAAAATGAATGATGAACTCGGCAAGAAAAGAAAAAATGTTATGTTGTCTTTCATTTGTGATTTGGAGTTGAGTTGTAATTGAAGGTCTAAAAATTTTTACTTGACCTTTGGCCATGTTCATTTTGTGGTTAGAATGATGATTGTGCCCAACTTGTTATATTCGGCCCCTGATGGTGTGTGGTGTCATAAGGATGATGTTTACTCTGCTAAGTCTATATGATTATCTTTGTGATTCCTTGATATTTCATGCTTTTAGCTAAGCCTAAACATTTACCTTATCTAATGATCCTAATGATTCTTAAAATGAGCAAATCTTGGTTTGTGGAAATGATCACAAGAGTTTAGCATATGGTTTTGGTCCATTTGTGCACTTAGTTGTTAAATGAGGTTTTCCTCTATTATTCACAAAGTGCTTTCATTTTTTGAAATATGCAAGTTATTTGATGCCTTAATATCCTTTCTTTTGCATATACTTGTGTGTGAATGATAACCATGAATCTGAGTGAAAAGAAGAGAGTATGCCTTGTGAGGAGGATTGGATTGACTAAACATGTTAAATGTTTATTGTCTCGTATCTGACTTATTCATAATATGAAGCATGTTTATGAAACTTGGAATTAATGTGCTTAAAATCAAATGCTTAAACTTGAAAGCTATGTGTTTTGAGATTCTGAGGCAATCATTTAGGGGCAATAGTGTCTTGTTTAGTTTTGTTTTACTAGGGGACTAGCAAAAGCCAAGTGTGAGGTAGTTGATAGTAGCACTTTATGTGACGTTCTTAACATATTTTTACTTTAATTTGTACTTTGCTTAGCCTTTATTGTTTTACTATTGAGTCATTGAGTCGTAGTAAGAGTCTTAGGCGGTATTGAATGCATTTTTGTGTTTGCATGAGTTAAAAACGCATAATTGGTCTAGAGTCCTAGTTTGAGTAGAAATCCTTGTAGGACTAGGAAACCTAGTTGGATTATGAGTCTTCATCTTTCTACGTTTTGGTCGCATTGACGATATTTTGAGTCCTTCTTGCACTATGAATCCTTGTTAGGTTTCGAAACTAATTATCTCTTACTTATGATTTTATTTTCTTATTTTCAGATTGGATTTAAGAGATAATACTAAAGGAAAACAAGGAGAAGCCATGCACATAGAGTCCTATCATCAACAAGTCATGCAACAATTAGATAGAAGAGAGAATTAAAGAAAAAGAGATAGAGCCAAGTCATGCAACAATTAAATAGAAGATGATCATTAAAGGAATAAAACATGGCATGCTTAGGGAATAAAACATAACATGATTTAGGGAATAAAACATGACATGATTTAGGAAATAAAACATGGCATTATTATAGGAAGAAATAGGCAAGTTCAAACCCTCCCTCTTTCCTCTATATATATATGGCTTCACCTCTCAAATAATATCACTTCTCATTAGCATTCAAGAGCCAAAACTCTACCAAAAAACCACTATAAACTTCCCTCACAAATTAGCCAAGTCGTCCACCCCAAAACCATCATCATCTCCACCGAGTTTCACTTATTGCAGCCGTACCTCTAAGGTTCCTACAACGTGTGATTCTCGTAACTCATCTCCATGACTTCGTCTATTTGTGTTAATCTACATTTTTTTACCTATGAAGATTATAAGTTGTTGTTTATGTGGAAATATTGGTTTATATTTGTTTTAGAATTTTCAGATTGTATTTGATATGTTTTTGAGACTATGCCGAAATTATGTTCTTATAATTATTGAAGTTTGTATTTTTCTATTGTTGTATTCTAATCATCTTTCTCATACTTTTAAATTAGTTTCAGATTTGTGCATATGAATTTAGTGCTTGGATGCACTCCCTAAGATTGTGTTTGAGTGCTAGATTCATCAACCATATTGACACAAATCGAATCATACCCTAAGTAGGTTTGGTTTGTGTTGATTAAAAGTGGTAAAAATTCTGGAAATTTGCATGTGAAACTATGGTGGGTGACGACATACATGAAACATATCTCCAACAAAGATTTGGTGCTTAAATGTAATCTTGTTTGATTTCTACCCTAAGTGCTGTCAAACTTGATTGTATGTAATTTAGGTGAGTCAATAGAAATCTTGTATGATTAGATGTTCCCCTAAGGCTTTAATTGTATTGGTGTTTAAAAGTATGTAATCAGAAAAATTAGAATGCATGATACAACCAAACTTGTAATTATGTGGTGCATTGGTGAATTTGGTTTAAGTTCATTAAAGAGAAACCGATCATATAAATAATAATTTATGTTTTATTTTAATAGTTAATAATCAATCTCAAACTCCCCCCCCCCCTCCAAAATTATTTGTTAACACTAAAAGTTTAGAGTTACCTTCAATTCTCCAGACTAAATGATTCCTGCTTATTCTATACTAACGATGACATTTTACAGGATTTATTATATACGTTTTAATTAACGCTCTATCATTAAATTAAACCAAATACAATTAAATTAATAGGTAACAACGACCACCTGATCTAGTATCCGAAAATGATGTTAGCTATTTAACTACCATAAAAAAATTTGCGAAAAGTTCGTTCCATAAAAATCTGTGTACGCATCAATTGATCACAAAGTTAAGGAAGGGCCAGAACCCGTTTTCGCAGCAACATCTATAATCTGGATGCACCTAACTGTGCACAAGCTGAAATAAACCCAAGGAATGTAACCTCATCAAGCCCTAGTCCAAGCCAACACCTTACATTCTCTCAAAGCAATCCAATGCCTCTTTTGGTATTGAATTCTGAGCGTAACCGGTAATTATGGCAGTCCAAAGTCCAAACCACCATGTATAACTTTCAAAGAAAACTTCAAACAGAGAACTAGATGTCTAGCAAGGTCCATGAAACCACATCCTTTCAGGCATTTCAACAAACACCTTGCACCCACAACAGAAAAACTCAATCTTTAAAATTCAAATACGTATCGATCAATCATAATGTTCACCGCAATCTAATCAAATGAGACTTCATAATAATATTCTAACACCAACAGCATCTACGTGAAAAAAAAGAGGTCTATCTAGTAGGGTGGACACGGGTCCATTCGGTTCGGTTTTGGACAAAACCCATAACCCAACCTAAATTTTAAATTCGGTTCGGTTCGGTTCGGTTTTTCTATTTTAGAGACTGTAACCCACAACCCAACCCAACCTGTACAGTTCAGTTCGATTCGGTTCAGTTTTTTTTCGGTTTTACCCGTATGTAAAATACGTAATATTATATATATATATATATATATATATTAATTCATCCAATTCAGACCTCATTTGACTGTCATAATTTTCGGTAAATTGAAAACCACTATTATGCCCTAAGGGAGGATCCATTACAAAGATGCGAACGCCGAAAGCCGTTTGCATATTTGAAGTCAACTAATTTTGTTACCTATCGTGCGCGGTCTGTAATAACCCCAATTTTACGAACAATATTAGTTTGATTCGAACTCTATAAAATTTCGAATTTTAATTAGAATGAATGTGTTTGGTTGCGATGTTATTAAACGAGAAACGGAAACGTTCTCGGAACGTTTAAATTCTAAAAACGTTACATTTCCGTAACGTTTATATCGACGTTTATTCCGTCGATCGGTTGCGAAAACTTCCTTCACGAAAGTTGTAGAGCGCGTCGATACGAGTTCGTGGATATGTGACGCGTTCTAATCGGACGACGTACGTAAAAGTTATTAACGATCGAAGTTGTTTCCGATTTTGGAAACAAGTATATAAGGACATTTTGGAGATTAGGGTTTCCATAATTAGAAAACCCTATCTCTCTTCACTTCCGCCTCCCTCCTTCCTTTCCCCCTCTCTCTCTCTCGGATCTTTCTCTTCTCTTTCTCCTTCTTCTTCCTTCCCGAGTTTCCTTCCTCTCATCTCTCTCTCTCGGTTCCTTCTCCTCCCTCTCCCTCTCGACCCCGAGCTCCTCCCTCACCCTCTAGACTCGCAACCCTCTCTTCTTCTCTCTCTCTCCCGACTCTCCCTACCCTTTGAAACTCTCACCGATCCGCCGCCTTCCGAGCAACGTGGCCCTCACCACCGGCCTAGGAGGCACCGCGCCTACCCCTGCAAGCAACCCCAAGGAGGACGCACCCACTCGAGTCGTGCCGGAGCTCCACGGATCGCTCCAAGTTTCTGCGTTCTCCACCACCGTGTCAAGCCGAACTCCGGTGGTTTTCGAGCTCCGATCGAGGTGAGGATAGCCTAGGTTTGTTGATGAGATGTTGTTGTTGAATTTTGGTGTGTTGTTGTGATGTTTTGGTGGAGATCGGAGGTCGGAGAGGATGGAGGGGTACCGCCGCCTTAGGCGGCGCGTGTGAGGAAGTGGGAGGGTCTAGGGGCGGCGTGAGGCCGTGGCGGAGAAGAGGGGAGAAAAAGGGAGAGAAATGGGGCGGCGGTGGCGTGTTACGCGCCGTCCCTGGGCTCGGCGCGTGTGCCCCACGCGCGGCCTGCCGGCGGGTGGCGCGTGTACCCCACGCGCCGCCACGTGCGGTGGTGCGACAGTGTTTTCCGATAGGGGTATTTTGGTAATTTACTGAAATGTAAATGTAAATTTTATTTACTACGGTAAATGTAATTAATTTTTACCTTCGGTAAATGTAATTATAAATTACTTTCAGTAAATGTAAAAAGTACTTTGTAAAAGGGTAATTTCGTAAATTTTATTTACTGAGATTGTATTTACATTTAAATCGTACGTATACGTACAGAAATACGTATTAATATTTATACGTACAGAAATACGTATTAATATTTATACGTACAGAAATACGTATTAATATTTATACGTACAGAATTACGTATTATTATTTATACGTACAGAAATACGTATTTAATATTTATACGTACAGAAATACGTATTTAATATTTATACGTACAGAAATACGTACATAATAATTATACGTACAGAAATACGTATATATTATTTATACGTACAGAAATACGTATATAGTATTTATACGTACAGAAATACGTATAAATCGTATATTTGTACAGTAACCGTGAATAGTGAACAGTAATTTCGTATAAACCAAAATTGCTGAACAGAAACAGTATATTACTGTTTTGGCATTTAAAGGTTTACGAAGCGATTCTAAATGCTTGTTTTATCTTTTTAAGGTGATCGTTAAATCGAGGAAAGGAATTAGCATCACGAATTGTGGAATTACGCTCAAGTCAATAAGGTGAGTAAAATCTCACTGAACTACGAATCTACCCTCGTGGTGATTCAACATTTTACAAGTGTGTTTATCAGATGAATTACAACATGTAAATAATTTTGTGGACTACATATATACTGTATAATGGTAATAAGTACATATATATATATAGTTCATTAAATTACGTACTGTTATTAATTCATTAAAAATAGTCATTTCGGTGACAGAAAATTGTGCATGTGTGTGATTTAAATGGTACGATATGATGTGAGATTATCGTACGTAATTCTTCAGGTGTTTATGAAATATGACATGTATAGGATATAGTGGGCTATGTATATATTGTATAAATGGTAATAAATACGAATATATATAGTTTGCTATATAATATACTGTTATGATTTTATTGTGGATATATCGTGAAAGTTTTAAAACGTACAATATGATGTGTGATTATTGTACGTGATTTTATCACGGAAAATGTGAAATATTGTGATTTGTCTTCGGACGTGATGTGTGGTACAATATGATGTGAGATTATTGTACATGTGAGGCAAGTCGGAACCTAGCCTTTGGCCGGGCGAAAGTTACGATACAGTTAGAGCTCTAGTCTGTCTGCCATAGTACTGCATGAGGTAACGGGTGGTTATCTGATCATGGGTACTCAGCTTGTTTTGGATGTTGGGTGGCGGGTGGTTGCCCAACATCAGCGGTATACTAAGTGAGGGGTAACGGATGTGTACCAGCGCTCATTAGATACCATTTTGTGAAAGTATTAGAGTAACCAGATGGGTTGCTCGTTTTCTCATGATTTTTCATTATACTGTGTTGATGTGGAGTTGTGTCTTTTATGAGACTTGAGTTATTTTAATATTTTACTCATACGAGCTGCAAAGCTTACCGGGTTTGTGTTGCAATCCCGGTGCACCAATTTCAATGGTGTAGGGGATACTTCCGCAGGTGTTGAGTAGTGGTGATTGAGTGACGACTCCGAAGACTCGAAGTCGATCGCATCCAGTCGTGGTGAGGTTCCAGCGTGGATTGTGTGTGTGATTTGGTGTGATTTTATTTGTGAGGTTGTTGTGAGGATTATACAATTCCATTTGTTATATGTTGAATTATCATTTGGGTTTGTAATAATCGGCTTGACTGAGTTATATTCTAAACTCAGATGTGATCCGCTGCGACAATTAAAATGATTTCGATTTCATTGAGATTATTGTTGTGTTTAACGATTTTAAGATTTTGAGTTTGAAGCTCGAAATTTTAGGGTCGTTACAGTTGGTATCAGAGCCTAAGTGCGTATTTGGCGATTATCAATACCATCCAGGAGCGATGATCCGACTGCAGGCGGGCTCCCATCACATGCTCCTCGGTATAGATATGTTGTCGGGTACGCGAGAGTGTTAGGAGCCATACCTTATGGTTTGGTCATGTAGAGAGTATTGTGACGATACTCCGATGATTCACCTTCTTCTGAAATTTCATGATTGATATTGGTTGGATCTATTTTGTCGAATTCGAGACTTCACATGTATGACTGAGTGTTGATTGTTGAATGGTGATGAAATTGGAAAATGGCCGTGGACAGGACCGAGGACAGACGAGAGGTCGAGGCCGAGTTAGGGCTGCAGACCGAGTCCGCAAAGTGGAGAACCTTTTGAGTAGGCTGCTCCACTGGAAAGACAAGTTGATCTTGTTGCTATCGTTAGAGACGATAGTCGTGTGTTGAGGTTGATCAAGGACATGAGTGAGCTGCTAGTGCTGCCATTTCATGACGCTTGGATCATATGGTAGCGGACCATTGGTTCGGAGTATTGGGACCTACGTGGTGATGATTGAGTACTCTGAGTTAGAAAAGAGGATGATAGCCATATTCATTTATTGACAGTTGGCAGTGGAGGGGTTAGGAGTGATTCCTACGCCTATGGGAAACTCTTTATGTGTCATTTCACTTTTGGAGTGTTCCTCGAAATTGGAGACAATGAAAGGCTTATCCTCTTATGATCGGAAGTAAAGAGTTCTCTGCTTACTTGATAGTGATTCCGGACCACACTGTGATGTGATCTGAGGGATCGATTGGTTGAGGCCGCAGTACTCGGTGATAAGGTGATCTGAGGAATCGATTGGTTGAGGCTGCAATACGCGGTGATTGATTGTTTTGACATGGTGGGTTCTTCCGTAGACTCAGGAAACCAGAGTTTCGTATCTCTGACTCGAGTCGGATAATGCCATGAGAGTTTGAGTCATAGCATATGTTGAGTATGGGGATCTGAAGTAGCTATCACAAACATCGTTGTGATGTCTGAGTAAAGTGAGACGTTTCCGGAGATACAGTGTTATAGCACCTATAACGAAGACGCCGTATGGATGGGACAAATGAATTCAAAGACTTAATGACTGGCGTGATCAGTTTAGAGAGGCTACAATACTCTCTGAGTTTGACATGCGATCCAGATACTGGAATGCTAACAGGTTTGAGTATATAGTTTCCTATCAGGACAGAGAACTGTCAAGGAGACTTGATGGAGAGCGTTGACCCTATGTTGAGGGATGTTCAGTGTTTAAATGTTGAGGACTAGATTTTAGTTATGCAACTAATCTAGAGATGTGGAGACCATAGGTTGGAGGTGGTTAACGAAAATTTTCGTGACTAGCATCTCTAACGCTATTGGTAACAGAGTGGTAGGGCGTATGATACGTCCATAAAGTGGTAATACAATTATGGAATTGAGATTCACTTTTGTCGACGTGACATTCCAAACTTGTTTTGGTTCGACTATAGACAATTGATGTTACGCATTGTTCTTGGCTAAGCGAGAAATATAAGGTGATGGAGAAATCTCAATGTGGCGATATGAATTAATTATTTTGCTAGATGAGCATTTAATTGAGAATGCCGATCTTTCAGGATTTAAAAATTTTGGTGTTGGGGATTGGAACTTCACAATGCCACAGGTCCAAATGAGACGCAATGGCGGTGAAGTGACTCTATCGAAGTTAAGGTATGAGATGACCTTAGCTTAATGATGTTTTAACGATTTGGTCGTGACAAATACCGTCTAACTGGTAAAGAAATGGTTGGGGACTAAATTTTCTTTTCAAGTGCAAGTGGTGTTAGTATGGGAAGACTTAGATGCCCTTCTTCCTTCTATGCATCAGATTTTTATTGTTGGATAAGGTGAAGTTGACTGAAGTGTTCAACAGGGGATAATTCTACGATAAAGAGTAATCAATTATATTACTGTTCGCAGAGAAGTTATGTTGGCCGAATGTGTCGGCCATGAAAGTTCTTAATGAAAGTAAAGAAACAACTGTTTAGAGTGGTGGTGTAGCAACCATTTTTGGGTTGATTTTGGAGGAGACAATAGACCCAATAACCAGCTTCTGTTGTTGAATTAATTGCAGAACTTTTTAGTACTACGACGGTGGGGGAAATCAATATGTTAGATGATGCCACTGGGGCGTTGGTGTGGGACCGTATGTCATGAATTGGAGGCATGTATGAACCAGGGGGTAAAGTATATCTCGGTCGCGGTCTTGTAGGATTTTGCGCTGTAAATTCGCTTAATTTTCATGTTTCACCGTTGTGGGATAAATACCACCTTGGTCTGTCTTGTAAATTGTGGCACACCACTCAGGGAAGCAAGAAGCTGAAATTAATTTTCGACGGTAAGTTTTGATGAGAGGGGTAGAATGCGTGATGCATCTCTCCCTTGTGGTGGTGGTAGAATTTTCTACAACCTTTTGCGTATATTAGTCAATTCTCTGGTGAACTGTTTGAGAGTAATTCTTAGTCCAAGGTGGTGATTCTGTGGTGGTGGTGGTGAACTCGATGAGTTAAGATTTCCTTATCGTGTTGCCGATACAAATAGGGTACTTGGGTGGGTATCATGCACGACAGTTACCATTTCAGCATCGGCATGGTACCCTATGAGGCACTTTATGGTAGGCCATGTCGACCTCTGATCTGATGGGCCGAAGTTGGTGATGAGGCACTGATGGGCCCAGAGGTGGTTCAAGGAACCACGGAGAAGATCTCGATTATTCGAGATAGAATCGGGACCGCTTAGAGTAGACAGAAGAGCTATGCAGACCTGAAGAGGAGACATGTGGAGTTGAGATCGGTGACCATGTGTTCTTGAAGGTTTCGCCTATGAGAGGTGTAGTGAGATTTGGCAAGAAGGGAAAGTTGGCTCCGAGGTACGTTGGACCCTTTGAAATACTTGAGAAGGTGGGCGAACTAGCTTATCGACTAGCCTTGCCTACTAGCATGTCAGGTGTACACAACGTCTTCCACATTTCCATGCTGAGGAAGTATGTACCAGATGAGTCACATGTGATTGATCATAACACCATTGAGGTGAAGGAAAATGCTACATTTGTTGTCGAACCGGTTCGTATTTTGGATAGGTCTACAAAGGAGCTTCGGAGGAAAGACGTGGAGCTAGTCAAGGTATTGTGGAGTCACCATGATGAGAGTGATGCATCTTGGGAGCTAGAGTCAGACATGATGACCAGATATCCACAGTTGTTTGTTGAGTGAGCTTGAATTTCGGGACGAAATTCCTTTAAGGGGGGTAGATTGTAATAACCCCAATTTTACGAACAATATTAGTTTGATTCGAACTCTATAAAATTTCGAATTTTAATTAGAATGAATGTGTTTGGTTGCGATGTTATTAAACGAGAAACGGAAACGTTCTCGGAACGTTTAAATTCTAAAAACGTTACATTTCCGTAACGTTTATATCGACGTTTATTCCGTCGATCGGTTGCGAAAACTTCCTTCACGAAAGTTGTAGAGCGCGTCGATACGAGTTCGTGGATATGTGACGCGTTCTAATCGGACGACGTACGTAAAAGTTATTAACGATCGAAGTTGTTTCCGATTTTGGAAACAAGTATATAAGGACATTTTGGAGATTAGGGTTTCCATAATTAGAAAACCCTATCTCTCTTCACTTCCGCCTCCCTCCTTCCTTTCCCCCTCTCTCTCTCTCGGATCTCTCTCTTCTCTTTCTCCTTCTTCTTCCTTCCCGAGTTTCCTTCCTCTCATCTCTCTCTCTCGGTTCCTTCTCCTCCCTCTCCCTCTCGACCCCGAGCTCCTCCCTCACCCTCTAGACTCGCAACCCTCTCTTCTTCTCTCTCTCTCCCGACTCTCCCTACCCTTTGAAACTCTCACCGATCCGCCGCCTTCCGAGCAACGTGGCCCTCACCACCGGCCTAGGAGGCACCGCGCCTACCCCTGCAAGCAACCCCAAGGAGGACGCACCCACTCGAGTCGTGCCGGAGCTCCACGGATCGCTCCAAGTTTCTGCGTTCTCCACCACCGTGTCAAGCCGAACTCCGGTGGTTTTCGAGCTCCGATCGAGGTGAGGATAGCCTAGGTTTGTTGATGAGATGTTGTTGTTGAATTTTGGTGTGTTGTTGTGATGTTTTGGTGGAGATCGGAGGTCGGAGAGGATGGAGGGGTACCGCCGCCTTAGGCGGCGCGTGTGAGGAAGTGGGAGGGTCTAGGGGCGGCGTGAGGCCGTGGCGGAGAAGAGGGGAGAAAAAGGGAGAGAAATGGGGCGGCGGTGGCGTGTTACGCGCCGTCCCTGGGCTCGGCGCGTGTGCCCCACGCGCGGCCTGCCGGCGGGTGGCGCGTGTACCCCACGCGCCGCCACGTGCGGTGGTGCGACAGTGTTTTCCGATAGGGGTATTTTGGTAATTTACTGAAATGTAAATGTAAATTTTATTTACTACGGTAAATGTAATTAATTTTTACCTTCGGTAAATGTAATTATAAATTACTTTCAGTAAATGTAAAAAGTACTTTGTAAAAGGGTAATTTCGTAAATTTTATTTACTGAGATTGTATTTACATTTAAATCGTACGTATACGTACAGAAATACGTATTAATATTTATACGTACAGAAATACGTATTAATATTTATACGTACAGAAATACGTATTAATATTTATACGTACAGAATTACGTATTATTATTTATACGTACAGAAATACGTATTTAATATTTATACGTACAGAAATACGTATTTAATATTTATACGTACAGAAATACGTACATAATAATTATACGTACAGAAATACGTATATATTATTTATACGTACAGAAATACGTATATAGTATTTATACGTACAGAAATACGTATAAATCGTATATTTGTACAGTAACCGTGAATAGTGAACAGTAATTTCGTATAAACCAAAATTGCTGAACAGAAACAGTATATTACTGTTTTGGCATTTAAAGGTTTACGAAGCGATTCTAAATGCTTGTTTTATCTTTTTAAGGTGATCGTTAAATCGAGGAAAGGAATTAGCATCACGAATTGTGGAATTACGCTCAAGTCAATAAGGTGAGTAAAATCTCACTGAACTACGAATCTACCCTCGTGGTGATTCAACATTTTACAAGTGTGTTTATCAGATGAATTACAACATGTAAATAATTTTGTGGACTACATATATACTGTATAATGGTAATAAGTACATATATATATATAGTTCATTAAATTACGTACTGTTATTAATTCATTAAAAATAGTCATTTCGGTGACAGAAAATTGTGCATGTGTGTGATTTAAATGGTACGATATGATGTGAGATTATCGTACGTAATTCTTCAGGTGTTTATGAAATATGACATGTATAGGATATAGTGGGCTATGTATATATTGTATAAATGGTAATAAATACGAATATATATAGTTTGCTATATAATATACTGTTATGATTTTATTGTGGATATATCGTGAAAGTTTTAAAACGTACAATATGATGTGTGATTATTGTACGTGATTTTATCACGGAAAATGTGAAATATTGTGATTTGTCTTCGGACGTGATGTGTGGTACAATATGATGTGAGATTATTGTACATGTGAGGCAAGTCGGAACCTAGCCTTTGGCCGGGCGAAAGTTACGATACAGTTAGAGCTCTAGTCTGTCTGCCATAGTACTGCATGAGGTAACGGGTGGTTATCTGATCATGGGTACTCAGCTTGTTTTGGATGTTGGGTGGCGGGTGGTTGCCCAACATCAGCGGTATACTAAGTGAGGGGTAACGGATGTGTACCAGCGCTCATTAGATACCATTTTGTGAAAGTATTAGAGTAACCAGATGGGTTGCTCGTTTTCTCATGATTTTTCATTATACTGTGTTGATGTGGAGTTGTGTCTTTTATGAGACTTGAGTTATTTTAATATTTTACTCATACGAGCTGCAAAGCTTACCGGGTTTGTGTTGCAATCCCGGTGCACCAATTTCAATGGTGTAGGGGATACTTCCGCAGGTGTTGAGTAGTGGTGATTGAGTGACGACTCCGAAGACTCGAAGTCGATCGCATCCAGTCGTGGTGAGGTTCCAGCGTGGATTGTGTGTGTGATTTGGTGTGATTTTATTTGTGAGGTTGTTGTGAGGATTATACAATTCCATTTGTTATATGTTGAATTATCATTTGGGTTTGTAATAATCGGCTTGACTGAGTTATATTCTAAACTCAGATGTGATCCGCTGCGACAATTAAAATGATTTCGATTTCATTGAGATTATTGTTGTGTTTAACGATTTTAAGATTTTGAGTTTGAACTCGAAATTTTAGGGTCGTTACACGGTCGCACTGAAGAAATCTATTTGGCAAAACCCCGGTCAATGAGGTTTTATTATGTGAAAACGCCTCTTTTTTGGTTGACCGTAAGTCCGAACGGTCAAATCATGTCCAAAACGGACGAAATTTTTACGGGGTCCCTATATATATATATATATAAATATACCGATCACATCTGCTGGTGTCGATCGACCATATTTCGAATTAGAGTTGACGATCACCTAAGTGTCAACTAATGTATCATAACCTTTATATTAGGTTTAAAATAAAACTATCGCATTATGAAACGACTATATGAAAAAAACTTCTAGGGGTCGATCGACACCAGCTGATGTGATCGGTATATATATTTAGTGACCCTATAAAAATTTCATCCAATTCAGACCTCATTTGACCGTTGGAATTTTCGGTAAATTGAAAACACCACTATTATGCCCTAAGGGAGGATTCATTACAAAGATGCGAACGCCATAAGCCATTTATATATCTGAAGTCACCTAATTTTTGTTACCTATCCTGTGTGGTCGCAGTGAAGAAATCTATTTGGCAAAACCCCAGTCAATGAGGTTTTATTATGTGAAAACGCCTCTTTTTTGGTTGACCGTAGGTATGAACGATCAAACCATGTCCAAAACAGACGAAATTTTTACGGGGTCCCTAAATATATATACCGATCACATCTGCTGGTGTCGATCGACCATATTTCGAATTAGAGTTGACGATCACCTAAGTGTCAACTAATGTATCATAACCTTTATATTAGGTTTAAAATAAAACTATCGCATTATGAAGCGACTATATGAAGAAAACTTCTAGGGATCGATCGACACCAGCTGATGTGATCGGTATATATATTTAGTGACCCTATAAAAATTTCATCAAGTTCAGACCTCATTTGACTATCGGAATTTTCGGTAAATCGAAAACACCACTATTATGCCCTAAGGGATGACCTATTACAAATATGCAAACGCCGAAAGCCGTTTGCATATTTGAAGTCAACTAATTTTTGTTACCTATCGTGCGTGGTCGCACTGAAGAAATCTATTTGGCAAAACCCCGGTCAATGAGGTTTTATTATGTGAAAACGCCTCTTTTTTGGTTGGCCGTAAGTCCGAACGGTCAAATTATGTTCAAAACGGACGAAATTTTTACGAGGTCCCTAAATATATATACCGATCACATCTGCTGGTGTCGATCGACCATATTTCAAATTTGAGTTGACGATCACCTAAGTGTCAACTAATATATCATAACTTTTATATTAAGTTTAAAATAAAACAATCACATTATGAAGCGACTATATGAAGGAAGCAAGACGGCTAAATAATACGCCTCTTATACATTAGGTCAATTAAGTTAGAAATTAGGTGCGGCTATGAGGCCGACTATACTATTTTTTTATTTAAAAGATAATAATAATGTAAAATTATAAATATGACAAAATGATGTCGTTTTGTAACGTTGACCATTGACTTCGGGTTTTTCGGGTCGGTTCGGTTTCTAAGGGACTGAACCAAAACCAAACCCAAACAGATTCGGTTTGGTTCGGTTTTTTTATTTTCAGTTCGGTTTTATTCGGGTTTCGGTTTTTTCGGATTCGGTTTGAGTTCGGGTCCGATTTTTTTCGGTTTTCGGGTCAGTTTGTCCCCCCCTTCTATCTAGGTCAGCAACTTAAGATCAATATAACAGCGCGAAAATAATAAGTGTGTATTCAGTGGATGAGTAAGAATTTATACCCTTATACACCATGAACTACTAAACTAGATAGAGCTTTTACTATCTACTTCAGCTAGCTTGTTTTTATAATGATTAATAATATTTACTATTTAGGGCATCTTGCTGAATATCCAGATCCCCCATAATAGAAATGAGTTCCAAATCCCGTGGCTTTATTTTGCATGATAAGATTGTAGCATGGAGGCTTTGTGACATATGTGATAAGCTCGTCTGCATCTACAAATTTTCCAGAGTTGGCCAAGTACTGGATATTTCGAAAATAGCTTGCTTTGCCATAGCCTTCACTAGGGTAATGACCACTCCCCATCTGAGTTGATGTGTGACGACCGCCAGGTTCTGAGTTATAGATCTCACCACCCCAGGTCACCGTATCGGCACTGCCTTTCAGACTAGGTAAGATTTTATCTGGCCAGTATCCTAATGCTTGATCTTGCACCATAAGCCACCATTGTCCAACCGATTGGTGCTGAAACATGAAAACAAAATGATATATTTAATTTCTGCTTAGTAATGTAATTCTACAAATTAAATACCGTTAACTAAACAACAAGCCAGATACATTTTGTTTTAGCATTTAGTCGATTTACCTTGTAGGAAAATGACTGTTTTAGCATTTTGTTTTAGGATTAGTGCCTTTACCTTGTATATGCTTAGGAATATCTCAACTTGCTTTCCGTTGTAGGTTGAGACAGGTTTTATAGGTAAACCTATGGCAAACTTTCTGTTTACTTGGACGAAACCAGAACACTCAAGATTGTAGCAACCATCTTTGTAATTATGGCCCTTTCAAACAAAGATTAATTATAAGTTAGAAAATGTACGTACTTCGCGGAAAAAGCTAACACAGAATTGGAACTTGTAAGTTATAACGTCAGTGATCAAATATACTTACTGTCCAGAATATGAAAAACCTCGTTTGCTTGTCAGCCGAATTAATCTGGAATTACGAAATGGAATGACTAGTCAAAACTCAGAAGCACTTTGATTGTCTCGTAGCTAGTATTATTTATTCTGAAATTCCCATTTCTATAGAAACTCAAATTAAACAATAAACATAAATAAAAAGAAAAAACCATACTTTCCAGCCAGCTTCAACAGTACTTCGTGCTTGTCCATGACCTCCTGCAATCCATATCTGGGATATACTATTCTCCTCAAATTCTGATAAAGGGCTCCATACGTTCAAAGATGCGTGTGCTCCGTAGTATTGGCCGCCTAAAAGATTAACTGTGGCGTACTGAAATTGTTGGGTGCATAAAGTTAGTAATTTACAACAAGTAATAACAGATCCTATTATTAAACGATAGCTGAAATGTAGTGGATGGGCGGAAGGGTAACCTCATGACCAGATGCAGGAGTGAACTGAACGTCGGTGATATTGAACGGTGGGCTAGATTTGGGAGTAGAACTATTGAAAGCCTGAGTTCGAAGTATGGGGATTGTTCCTTCGGGGCACTCTTCCTGTGATAACCAGGACTGCAGTACTTGCTCGTCATCTTGATGAGAACTGTTTGTTTCATTTTCATTTGGATACGGAGGCGGTATCATCTATTACATGAAAATAACGAAATCATCTCAGTTAGATATATACTTAAATTTCGAAAATCGAAATTGCTTCTGCTAGTGAATTAAATGCATGGCATGCATATTGAGTTATTGGCTAATAATGTTTGTATGCGAAGAAGAAAAAGAAACCAAATATCAAATTCGATCAATGCATGGTTGTGTTGCTGATTGATATTTGGTTTTTGATTACGGGGGATGTGATCAACAATAAGGACGCATAGGGCACATGAACGTGTGAGTATCATTTATCTCTAGTCCGGCCAGGACTTCAAACAATAAAGCTATTAGTAATTAGGCAAACCTCTATAGTATGATTTCTGAGAAGTGGATGACTAAGAGCAGGCTGCTTATAGATGTCAATGCAATCTATCACATCACCTCCATCGCCCTGTTAATCAAACAGTATTAGACCAGCAGAGCACTTAATGTTCGATCTCAAAAACCAAAATGGAAATAGATAGATCGGGTCGAGTTTAGACCAAAAAAGGGGTATCGAAGGTTTAAAGTACACTTACTTCGACCTTTATGGTTTTGATTATCGACTTATTGTGCTCTGCGGTTTCAACTCTTCTGCAATGAACAAATTCCTTGTTCCATATCAAAATTGTTACTACTAAGATAAAAGATAAGCCTCTAACTCCTGGGTAACAATTGCCATAGGATAGAAAATTCTCCATCGATTAGAAAATCAACTTAAGGAGAATGGGTTGAATTAGATAACCAAATGTATACTACTTATATACACCTACAAACCAAATGGATGCATGCCTGTTATAATACGTCGTTGATATTGATCTCGCATCTCTCTCCTATGCATGCACATCCATATTCATTTTGGAGTTACCTGTGTATCTGATTTTACGTTGTGATCAGTCATCAGTGCGTTATGTGACGTGAAACGGCTACAGAACTAGTGTTCTCAAAGTTCTACCTCCCATTATAACCGCGTTAGTTCCCTTCATTATACTCCTTGACTACGTCTGGTTCACGTATTTGAGGCATCTAGAAAGGAAAATCGTTCATTCAATTCTTTCTTACTGTAAATTCAAATTGGTTGATGATTAAAAGTTCAACATGAAATGAACCTAAAATTTCGGCAACCCTGCCCGAGTCTATAACTGTTTTGGTTCTCATTCATACTAATTGAAGCTACTCACACGGATTCAAGCATGTTGTCTTGTACGGATAGTTTGATACAAGTTTGTTTTAAACAACGGTTGAAAAAATGGTTTGGATAAATTATTTTAAATCAAATTTTAATTGATTAATTAAATTAAGTTAAACTTAAAATTAATCAAAGATGAACACATATTTGAGTTCTCTATAGTAAAGACTATAAGATCATATGTTTGTTTGTGTAATTTGGTTAGTGGGTGAATAAGAAATTGTCACTCAAAGATGACTAGGAAAAGTGTTTGTCCCACATTAGAAAAGATAAGTGCTGAAAATGTTTTATATAGAATAAATTATTTATAGGTTGTAAAGTGTGTAAGTCTTTTTATACCCTCTCGCGCACGCGCAATGAGTGCAAATCTCAAGTTGCCAGAAACTCGTGTATACCTACTGACACGAATGCAACATCGAATTGGGGGTCGGAACGCAGATTTTTTTTGCATTTTCGAAAATTCTTTTTGGATGTTTCACATTCTCTCAACTGTTCAAATTATATAACAGCATGAATGTTATGGAGAAGATTTGTAACATAAAACATTTTTGTATTCATTGACTATAACCTATGTATGTTACATTCTCTTTGAATTCCAATAGCCATTTTATTCATAACTAATTGCAAATCCTCATTTTATAAAGAGCCACCATCTAATTTGACAATGGTTTGAGCTTTCAAAATTGAGATTTACACAAACGGTTCACGTTGAATAGTTTTAATTCATTCATTGATTTAATCTAATTTCAATGCATTAATGATGTCTGAATTAGATGAAATTTTGTATAGATGATCTTGAATAACATACCTAAATATTGAATCGCTTATGGTGAAAAAAATTGACCGAAAAGTGTGCCAAAATTGGAACTTCACTATGTAATTTCATAATTAAGCTTCATTCTGGATAATGACTATATATATATATATATATATATATATTTTAAGTCTACTACTCGAAAAGAAATCGACTAGCTATTCATATAGACTAAACAAATGAAAGTAATACACTGAAAACATAACATCAAGCTCAAGATTGGGTGTTTACGGTTTAACGACTTGATGGTTGTTTAAACTGGTTGTTGTTGTCCTCTAAAATTCCCTCCCGGTGATATTTATGGCTGAACTTTGATGAATGTCAGTTGTTACTGCGCATCGTGGTATGTTTCGTCCGCAAGTGATGCACGAGTCGATCCTTAATTCAACAATTTCGACATCGTGGGAAAGTGTATCCTATCACTATGTCTTCTTTACTTTGGACGTGATCGAATCTGCGTCTTTCTTATCCATAACGAAATTCACTTAGTGGCTTAATAACATTGTAGCGTGATTAAACCAAAGTCTAATTAACCGGTATGAGATTTGATTGAAACTCAATTTAACCTTGAGGTAATTTATCGCAGACTAATTCGACCGCGAGGCGATTCTCTCACCCCAATTTTGTCATGAGGTGATTCTCGTAGCCAAATTCGGCAACGGACGATTCCTGCAGGCCAATTGTGCTGTTAGGTGATTTGCCATAAAGAGATTTCTTCTCAAAATCATGCTAGCCTACTTATTTACTGCTCAAAGCGATATCACTTACTCAACGAACTCTTGTTTATCTCTTATCCAAGAAATATATTCCCGTGCATCATTTCACCATATAAGGAGTTACTTCGACCTTTATGGTTTTAATTATTGATTTATTGTGATCCGCGGTTTTAACTCTTCTGCAATGAACTTCCTTGTTCCATATCAAAATTGTTACTACTAAGATAAAAGTCAAGCCTCTAACTCCTGGGTAACAATTACCATAGGATGGAAATTCTCCATCGATTAGAAAATCAACATAAGGAGAATGGGTTGAATTAGATAACCACATGTATACTAATATACACCTACAAACAGAATGGATGCGTGCCTGTTTTAATACGTCGTTGATATTGATCTCGCATCTCTCCTATGCACGCGCACATATTCATTTTGGGGTTACCTGTGTACCTGATTTTATGTTGAACTTGAAGAAATTATTGGAGATGGATGCTAGCTTGTAGGTTATGATCAGTGCGTTATGTGACGTGAACTCATGTTCTCAAAGTTCTACCTCCCATTATAACCGCGCTAGTTCCCCTATACCATACTCCTTGACTACGTCTGGTTCACGTATTTGAGGCATCTAGAAAGGAAAATCGTTCATTCAGTTCTTTCTTACCGTAATTTAAATTTGTTGATGATTAAAAGTTCAACATGAAATGAACCTAAACTTTCTGCAACCCTGCCCGAGTCTATAACTGTTTTGGTTCTCATTCATAGTAATTGAAGCTACTCACGGATTCAAGCATGTTGTCTTGTACGGATAGAAGTTTTAAACAACTACATGAAACCTCAAAATAACAAAATTTCGCGAAAGGCAGTTCGGATCTCTCAACTTCAAACGATTAACCCTTTCAGGGCTTCCACAACAGCAAAAATGACAACGATCTGAAACAACGTACTTGCATACTCCGTTCAAATTCAACAATCACTAGGGCTCCTTGACGAGAACATAAATCCTGGAAGAATTAAACATTTTGAGCAAAAGATAATTTGTTGAAAGATAAAATAGGATGGTACCGCTCTTTTTATCAGGTAAAATGAAATATATATATATATATATATATATATATATATATCTTCTATTTAAAAAGCCAGAAGAGAAGTCAAAAAAATCAAATGGTTAAATTTTTAAATCACCAAATTTGTCCTGAGTTTATTAATCACCATTATATGTAGATATATTCTCAAGAGGGATAAAAATGTAACTTGACAAAGAATAAACCCAAAAATAAAGTTTTTTTGTACGGTTGGTTGCTGACTTGCTCACTCTCACAATCTCCATAATTAAAGGGAATTGTCAGACTATAATCTCTACATCTCTGACAAGTATTAGGCTAGTATAAGGCTAAAAGGATAAACGACCTTGATAATAAAAATCATACCCACAACTGGGCTCAACAAAGCTCCAAGAGGCATACACACTCAATATGAGGAGTGTGCGGAAACATGTCGACTGGTTGCACACTCTTTAGCTTGTAACAGCCTTTTATGTTTTTCTCTACCTGCACAAAATGGCAGAAAAAATTTTGTGTCACAGAAAGATGTCAAAGACAGTAGGACTCAAGGTAAAATGCAGATACCTACCACACCATTGCAGAGATAATCAAGGTCACGCGCACATGTGGCAGGGTTACATGATACATAAACAATGCGTGAAGCCTTCAGCTTTAGAAGAAATCTAATTAACTTCATGTGCATTCCTGGACGGTTGGGATCTGTATGATTCACAATGCCAAAATGAGGGTCAGAGACGAATTGCTTTCTCATGGAAGTAATAGGGGATGAGCAATCCACGTCCAACATTAAAAGAACAAACTGAGACAGACATGAAACAAGCTAGTACCGAAAATAAAAAATAAAAATATTACACCTCTGTAGCTACCAAAACCCAGTTACATATCACTGCAGACCACAATCTTAACGCTTTATAACAGCAGCACAAACCCGGAAGAAAAATGATAACCACTAGCAATCCATACCCCTTTTTTCAAACCGAATGATCAATTTTGAACTTGAGCCCAGTTTTTTCACCCCAACCCTTCACAATCAATTATCCTATTATGGCACAATGATCTGAAAGGAAAATGCTAACCACTAGCAATCCATAAGTTTTAGCTTTTCACCCTTTCCTCAAAAGCCTATATCGTATGATCAACACCCTCGTCAATCCCAATACGGATCAACATCCTAACGCAGTTTTCACCACAACTGTTCAGAAAGTGATACTGCACATACATTCTCTTTGGGATATAATGACTTGTCCTGAATTGTGTAGTCTTCTAAAATTTCTAAATTTGGGATACTTGTCAACGAAATTAAACAAGTTCACCTACTCCACATCTCAATTATTATTGCTCCTAGTCAAATGCTTTGGGACGAGATCTCTTTTACCCTCCACCATACCTTTTCACCAAAAAAACTTATCACCAAACCTTTAAACTTGTAACACTATTGCTCAGAAACTTAAACAGGCCATATAAATCATAGATATACTGTCTGACACCAATAATTCTGGTGTTAATCTTTCCTCTCATGGAATGTAAATCTTTTTTTTTTTGAGTTTGAAACAAAACTAACACGGAGAGAACAGATGGTCCAACTACATAACTTTTTCTATTTCATTACTTCTAGGATCCCCTCCCTAGGAAAGACTCAAATACTTCAAAGGACAAAAATCAGTAAGACAACCCCGCAAATCAGTGAAAATGTGATTTTAGCTCCTCTGAGTTAATTTCAACTAGACAACATCTCCTCTAAGTCCTAAAACTGCACTTGGGACATTTAAAACAACTCTAAAAGAACATTTTAATGTTTCTCTGAACCATCCAGGAAGAAGATGGTCTCACCAGCACATTTAGAGGAGAAATCTGATCTCCTTCCATTCCAAATCTAAATCTTAAAAAAGTTAAACAGATGAAACTCTTGTTCTTCCTACAGTGGGAAAGACATCTGCAGGTTAATTCATAAATAGATAGTGGGAAGTGGGACTTGCAGAAAGCAACACTGATGTATATCTTCATATACTCAACAAGAACATCATACCAGTAAGAAAATCACATCCAATAGAAAAAAAAATTAAACAGAAGGGCATTTCTACAAATCCCGGTTCAAACATGGTTTCATGACTTCATCAAATAGTAGCAAGAGATTACCGAAAAAATATATTATTAATAATGCTAGTCCATGCTCCAAGTTCCGTATGTAAACTATAGGTTCAAAACTACAAGATATGAAGCTAGTCAAACTGAGAATTCCAACCAAAAAAATACCTGAAATAACAATGTCAGGCTTAGGAAAATTCTTCCCAAACTTTTCATCAATTTTGTTAAGATCCCCTTGGACAAATGTGGCATTACGGATACCATTCAACTCAGCATTCAGACAAGCATCTGCAATGGCTTGAGGAATTATTTCATAGCCATAAACATGTTTAGCCCTGCAATAATTTAGCAAAACATTAATATCAGATTTTGTAAGGCATCTGGAACAAATGAACAACTTGGAATTACCTTCTGGCAAGTGTCAGACCAATGGTGCCAGTCCCACAAAACAGGTCAAGAACAATCTCTGAGCCCTCTCCTCTGAGACCAGCACAATCTTCTATGAGTTTATATAAAATCTCTGCCTATGAATTTACACACTTTTTGAGTTTCACTTCATGGATAGCATTCCAGTAAAAGATATCATAACTAGCAGAATGCAAGCAATACCACCGTTTAACATGTTGAGATAAGATTAAAGCATGTCTTTCACATTTCATACCTGGTGGGTATTTGTTTGGAAGAATGAGTTGGCTGATATTTGAAAGGTCAGCCCTCTTAAGGTCTCTTTTATGCTAGATTTTCCATACAAAGTGTATTCCACCTCCCCAAGAGATGTGTTACCAACAGAAGTATTTACATTGTTCATGACGCTTACCTATCAGCCAAAGAAAAAGAAAAACAGAAGACATATGAGACTAAAAACAAGGGGAACAAATAATTTACATGTAGGGACTATAGTATAACTAGTCTTTGATCATATTACAATTAAATCTCTCATTGAACGTAAAATATACAAAAACAGAATGTGAACACAATATATTCTAATTAACCTCTGATTATATAGTTACTAGAAAAGAAAAGATTATGGATTTTTTTAGTTAATTCATTTGGAGTTCTAACTGAAGCTGAAAGAAAAGGATCTTAAGGGTCCCAACAGCAGAATTTTTCAGAAACTTACAATGAGACAAAAAGTATAGCCAACCACAATCAACATTGCAAGACATGTTATACTCATGGACTTAAGGACCAAGAACTAGGGAGTAGACATGTAAAATTTTTGCTCTACAACAGCGCCCACCTTAGACAGACATGTTGGATGATTATAACATTATTTGATATGTGGCTGATTTTCCTGACAAACCAACCATACAACTATTGTCTACTGCAGGTCATTAAAAACAAGTTTCTATAAGGTGTACAAGGGAAGAAAATTCCAAAAATTGAGTACTGCAGCTGATTTTAATTTCACTATGCAACTGAAATTCAAACAAGTAGACATAAAAGGTCACATGACTGTCGAATTTCCATCAGGTGGAGAGAGGCAATTTGCATGAAATGTCGCATGAGTGTCAAATTAGAGAACTCTTGAAGATCACATTTATATTTCAATTGTAATAAAATTCATGCATTCACAAAAATTTGTTGGGAGAACTCTTAGCACTCTGCATCATGGGTTTGGTTCACCCAACCCATAAAGCAAAGAAACCAACTTGACCAATGCAATACAAGTATAATTCAGAGAATGTATTGAAATCAGTTCGAAATATAACTGGGATAGATCATAGAGCTGTTTAATTTATTACGTCATATGTTATATATATCACAGTACCAATTAGATTGCAAAATTTTCCGTACGAACCACTTCGGGGATGGATGTTATCCTTTGAAGAAGAGGCTCAAGCAGCTCTGGCTTGTATGATGAGGTCACAAAATTAACCATAAGTTCAGGAAGACCAGTCTTCACATTACTGAAACAAGAACAACAGCCATAAATTCTTATTACATTAGATATTCATCAGCTCACAGAAACACATGTTAAGTATCGCTCAACCCATTACAAAAGTCACAATCATCTTATCCTACATGCAAAATTGGTTTTTATTATAGTTTAATCCATCGGAGGTATTTCCGCTCTTCATTTGTTCCTTGAACTACAAAACCATAGCATCAGGTATAGTAAGATTTACCAATCTAATAACTGTCAGATTCTATTTCAATAAAAGTTTGATAATGACTCCATTTCGATTTACCAATCTAATAACAATCATATTCTATTTCAAGAAAAAATTGATAATGACTCAAATTATCTCATAAAGCAACAAGAGAAGACATAGACTCGTATAAGCTACTTATCACTCTTGTAGCATTCCCTATCCTCACCATATTATCCACAAAACTTGTAGTTGAATTACGGAAAAAGATCTACAAGTTGCATACAGATCATTCAATGAGTGGCTTGCTCTATGATATGAGAACTACAAATTTCCAATACCCATACACGAATTATTAGTTGCAAATGTGTATTAGTACCTTCCTGTTCTTAGCATTAGATGCTTCAGAAATCCAGCATGAGAATGTACATCAAAAGGAGAGAGACCTAATTGTGGATCTCTCCAACTTTGTTGCACCGCGGCAAGAACCTATACACCAGAAAAGAAAAGGTCACTGAGACAGATGGTACAATTCCCGACGCTGATGATATATAGTATCATATAAAACAAACTTGAAATCTGTGCATTAGATAAATGTAGAAATGTAGACAACGAAGCAAAGTTCTCAAATTACCAACAACTTTACATATTACAACCCATATGGTTGACATTGTTGAGGATTTTCAGTACATATTTGAATAGATGAAGGGTAACCCATTTTACAACTCATGCTTCGTGTTTCCTTTTATAGTATCTTAAATCACAGTATTACAATCCACACTACTTAACCACAAATTTAAGATACTAAAAAAGAAAACATGGAGTATTTCCCCTCTGAGTTAATAGACTCAAGCACAACATTTTTGGCTAGCTCAATTTATCCTAACAAATATATGCCATAAAGAGTGGACATATAATTTGACTTACATTTTTCATTTTAGATGGACACTGAGTTTTATTAGATAAGCCACAGAACATTGAGGACAAGAAGTCTTCAACCAAGATAACAATATCCATTCTTTTGACGTTAACATTTTTTTATTTTTAAATACTTGCAACAAACTACAGCAGAATGACATTATCAAAGCTGAAGAAGGCTGAACAGAGGTCCCTGATTTGCAATGGTACATTCAGTATAGATAATGTATTTCAAATAATAAAAGGCATCAGAAATTACACAGAAATTACCATATCAGCAGGCTCACTTTGTAATAAGCACCTGTCAACATTTAGAACCTTGTCAAAAAAACCAGGAGCATGCAGACCCAGAGCATAATTATCAACTCCATCTACTCTCTCATGTAATGATTCTTTAGGTAACCACTTTTGAGAACCAAATGAGAACTCCATCTGCAATATCAGAAAAAAATATATCAATTTTCTTTCCCTTAAAACAACTATAATTGATTGATACACTTCTCTAGAATAGAAAAGTGGACAGGACCTGAGATTCTTAAAGCTCTGAATTATATGGCCAGCTGAGGACAATTACAAATGTATATGCTGCACTAGGATATGTACATGGATGCTGTGGGTATTGGAGTTGTCATGGAGAAATAGAAATAAGCACACCTCATTGGTACAAGTCTTTACCATGCATAGTATCAATTTTATGTGTGGTTCAAAATTTGAACTGAATAGACAAAAGCACTGGTAACTGTTGGTGATGCAAAATACTATGAGCTGTTACAGACCAACGAAAACTTTAGGTTTACCCTCACGCTTATTATTATTATTCCATTAAACTGTGTTGTCCTAGTCACATGTCACCATTGTTGTCTACTTAGACTCCAAACATGTAGAACTGGTTGAAATAATTCATATAATCGAAAGTCAAACAAGTGAAAAGGAGTAAAAGAGGATTAATAAGCAAAAAAGAAGACTCTCTAGCAGCAGATAGTATGAACAGTTTAAGCATTAAGGCTGTTGCAAGAGCTAAATGATCATCTGAACTTAAAAATAAACTGGAATTATGTACCTTATTCCTGTAACGAAACTGGATGTCACAAGGAACAATGGGCTTCATGATGCTTTCCAGCTCTGTAGGAGAAACCTTTCCGAAATTTATCATCAACTCACGAACTTGGTGGTCCTTAGCTCTAATTTGCGCCTCATAGGACAAATTTTGTGTTTTACATCCTCCACAGTAAGAAGCATACTCACAAGGAGCATCCACCAAATCCCAGTGAGGAGATAATGTCTCCACCTTTGTCACCTGCACATTTAAACCAAAATAAAACGATACAGTCCATACAATACAATATAATGGGGAATAACACAAAAGAATAAAGACAAATACAATGACAGGTCGCTCGAGCAATGTAACATAGACACTTTGCTTTTTCATAATGCTGTTTCACAATGCCCAAACTCTACCTCCAATGTCTCGACGCATACGAGCACTGCCTATTCATAGCAATTCTTTCTGATATTCCATCCTAATTCGAACAAATCTCGAGACCAAAACCACTCAACACATCACTCTATTCAATCTTTCACTTCATTCACTCTTAGTAACTCTTCAATCACTTATACAGTCACTTCAGCTTAAACACCCGCGTATACATCATATTTAACACAGTAACAATAGTAAAAACTGACAATAATAATAGTAAAACCGATATATACAGAGCAAAAAATTCAATTTTGGTTATCAAAACTCAGAGAACAGATTACTGTTACCTCAGCATAGGTGCCTTTCTTGCGAGTGACGCGCCCGACGAATCGCTCGCCGGGCAAAGCGCGGTCACACATGACGACGAACCCGGTCTCCGATACCTTACACAGACCCTTCCCTTTGTAAGCCAAAGACTCACACACCAGCTCCAGAGTCTGCCCTCGCTTCGGGAAGTACGACCCGACCTTGGGCTTGGGTTTGGGCTCGGAGGCGGCCCGCTCCGAATCTTCGGTAGACGGAGAAGAAGACACAGCCGCCAGCGTCGTCGAGGTACGGAAATTCCGTAGCCAGGGGCGGGCGGTGGTCACGTGCCTCAGGCCGTGGCTCGGCATCGTTGCCATTTTTTGGAGCTCAGCTTTGTGTTTGGAGGGAAAAAGAGGAAGAAAGAAGATAGTGAAGTGGAGATAAAGGACATTTTCGGTATTACATAAAATAGTTTGATGTTTCAGTATTTTGATGCATAAAATTATTAGGCCATGCGCCGGCACCGTTTGTTTTTGTGACATCAGTCTCTCGTTTATACGTGGGTGATCGTGAGTCCGGCTCACAACCGACTCGTTGTAGTATTTCAGTTTTTTATTTGATCAAAAAATAATAATTATTAGTTCATTCTCACAAAAATCTATCTTGTTTTTGTATAAATTAGTTTTAGTTTGACATTCTAGTATACATATTGGTAGTTCAAAATTGACAGCTGAGCACTTCCTAATATTAAACAATAGTCTCAACAAATGTTTCTTCTTATTCAAACATTATAAAGTAAGAAAAAAAGTAGCAAATTTAGTAACTCTCAACTTCACTATGTCTTTTTTCTTTGGACGATTCACATCATGCCAACATTTTATAATGTATAAAAAGACGGTGAACTGAGTATATAAATAAACAGCTTTGAAACTTTTGAACATGTTGTAACCGCAAACCATCCTCAAACATCAAACATGAACCGGTGATGTGTATCATATTACTCAAACATGAATTTGAAAGTCATAAAATCGTATTTTTTTCTTGAACTATAAGACATATCGCAGAAAGAGATTGATACAGTACAAGTTACATGTTGAGAATATACATTCCACATTGGGAATTAGAATCTAGTATGTCGGTTTATAAAGGTTTGAGTCACTCTATCCATTGTTAATTGGTTTTGGATGTGAACCTCAAATCACTTTATCATGGTATCAGAGCATGATACTCACGTCCACGTGTGAAGCCTGTCGACTCAAAGGTCGCCCTTAAGTATAAGGGTCAAGTTATAGTGTAGTGGGATTGTGAGTAGGGGATGTCGTACCCAAGAGATTGGAAAAACCCTCTCTAGCTAGGAGAACCTAAGGGATGCTAGAAGAATATGAAAATGTACAAGTCACAAATCAAGGCTCACAAGTGAACCCAAATTCATGGTGAATATATGCAAGATGGTGTAGTGATTTAAATTTGTTTCGGATATAGAGTTACTTTTAAAAACTAAATGACCACTTAAAATGTAAACTAGGTGTGATGAAATGGATGGGAGTTAGGACTTAAGGTTTCCACCTCTAGCTTCTCTTGTGAACAATGATGCTACTAAATTGAATGATGTCACTCTAACTTGCCAATTTCTCTCCTTGTATCCCTTTCGGGTATGACAAGGGACAATCTCCTTTGTTGGTATCAAGCAACCCGTCTCGGGTGTAGAACTTAACTACTCAAGTCATGCATATGAATCCGGTTAAGTATCAAATGCATTACCCTAAGTGCATAAAGTTTGGAGATGAATAAATCATGCAAACCAACCATACTTATCTCTAAGTGATTATAGTTTACAACTATAATATGCACATGTGATATGTTATCATGCTTCAAACAACTAAGGTTAATCAAGCCTTAAACATTCATTATGTCATGGCAAACAATCATACACAAATTGATTAAGTTTAAGTATGAATGTTCAACTTTTGAACTAGCATATTAGAGTGCTAATGAAAAGTGCATCAAACAAAATATTTATATCAATATCATACAAGATTGGCTAGGGTGAAAATATTAGAGTGTTAATGAAAAGTGCATCAAACAAAATATTTATATCAATATCATACAAGATTGGCTAGGGCTTTCACCCTAGCCCCAACAAATTAACTACTTACTCATAACCAAATACATAATCTTCAACATGTTTATGAACATCAAAGTAAAGAGAGAGTAAAGATGTGACTAGTGAATCTCAAGTTGAGGATGATGTGGATGAACTCATGGAGATCTTGACATGGTGGTGATAGAGATCCTCAAATGATGCTAGACTCTTCTTCTTCCTCCTTGCTTGATGATGGTGTATGAAAAATAGTCGATGATGAAATGATGAAACTTGGTGTTTTTAGAATGAGATAGGTAGATGAAAATGTTATCTTCCTCTTTTTCTCTTGGTTGGTGGTGGAAATGATGTTTTTGGAGATTGTGGTGATGAATGTTTTTATAGAGGAGAATAGTGGTGGAAAAAGTAGAGAAAAGTGAGATAATGGTGTAGTGAGTGAGGTATTTGGTTATGGAAGAACTGAGTGATAAATGAGGAAGTGAGTGATCATAGAAGGAAGTGTGTGATCATGGAAGAGAGTGAGTGATCATGGAAGGAAGTGAGTGATAAAATAAGGAAGTGAGTGATCATGGAAGGAAATGAATGATAAAGGAGGAAGTGGGTGATCATGGAGGAAGTAAGTGATCATGGAAGAAAGTGGGTGATAAAGGAGGAAGTGGATGATCATGAAAAAGTGTGTGATGACTAGGTAATGATGGACATAGAGGTGATTATTACACCCAAAATGAAATCATATTTTTGCATAATATAGATGTGGATTTTTGGACAATGAGGAGCCATGATTTTGTGAGAAAGAAAGAAAAGTGGTGTAGTTAAATCTCAACTAAAAAGATGAGATCTAGTGTAATTGAACAATGTGTTGCTCCTCCATAAAATTAGCCGGAAAATGCATATCAGCACCAAAAGTGGTGGTGTTCAGTTATAATAGTACTACTAAAAGTGGTGGTGCTTGAAAAATTACTGGAATTTCATATTTTTCTTTTCTTGTCAAGATATTCTACAAAACATGGAAATAAATTAGTCTAAATTAATTAAACACATAGAATAAGTAATTTTCATGTTTTAGGACATTAGAATATATGAGAATTATGAACCAACAAAACCCAAATAACCACACGGACTCCACATCACCCAAAATGTTGTACACGTGTATGACTTAAAATTTCGCCACATGTATGGAGGTATGTTAAGAATATACATCACGCATTAGGAATTAATACATAGCATGTGGCCTGTGGATTTATAAGCATTTAAGTCACTTCATTCATTGTTAATTGGTTTTAGATGTGAATTTTAAATCACTTTACCAGTACCGGTAATAACTTTCCAAAACAGTAGATTCTGTTTGTCAGCATACATGAACAAAAGAAAAATGAAGACGTAATACAAATATTTTTTTATAAAGACCAAATCTTCTGACAAATAACAAGTCTGTATGTAGTTCATACTTCATACCAACGGTGAGGTTATGGTCTGCACTCTGCAACATGGAACAATGGGAAATGGTGTTTACAGTCTCACCCGACCACGGTTGAGCTAGTCACATATCGACTTGGGTCCTCTCGTTGTAATCTCATCAATTAGATTGTTGTACGTAGTTCATAGGTAATGATTGAATATATAATAAGGTTTGACACTTGGACTTGAAAATAAAAAGCTTTGTAATCTATGACTTTATCACAGAGATCGTTACAAATTGAGTAGCAAGTTCATCAAAATTCATGATGGTTAAGTTTAATGTAAGAAACAATGAAGCTGGGAAATAAGGAACAAATGGTTTGGGGCCTGCTAATTGCTGTCACACCAGTTTGCCGTTTCAACCAAAGAGAAAGGGACTAAAGGACTCAAAATCATACATAGAATTTGCTGAAAATGATCATAATCATTCATCTGTCTCAAAATGGTCCCTACTAGGACTCTAGGAGTAAGTTCTACTTGAGGTAAACAAAAAGCAAGGACAAATACTAATCAAGGTTAGGTCTAATTAACTTTTTGAGTATCAAATGTACACTAAAATGTTAAATGCTCCTAGTTAGCAGATTTTTTTTATTAGGTTTACATTATGCAAGAGACATACGGAAACTCCCGTATATTTACAATTAACGTCATCACATCGATAAACTTGTTTAAGTCCCAAATATACATACGAAAATTTTTCATATCATTTTTCAACGGAACAGTCGAACATACAATTTTACTTTCATATAAGGTTACAAAACTTATATATTAAAATATCACGAAATTTTTATTTTTATTTGCTGCTCGGAATAACGTAGTAATCCGACGACCTCCTGACCCCAAGACTTTTTCCGATGGTAACACGTGCATAGAGAAAAGGCCATAGAATCACCGGACATAAGGCACTCTTGAGGCACTGACCCCCGCATTTTCCTTTGGCTTCTCTCCCCAACTCCCCAACTCAAGAGGAGGAGAGACAAAACACAACACAACGCACCCCCTCGGGTTTTCCACCACCTTCTCACTCTTCTCTTCTGTCTCTCTCTCTCTCTCTCTCTCTCTCTCTCTCTCTTCTATGCTTCAGTTCTGCTTTTCCTCGTCACCATCATCATGGGTTTTTTAAGTTTCAAACACCCCACGAGAGAATAAAAACCAGAAACAGAGGAATGGGAGCCCCATAAACCTCTCTCTCTCTCTCTCTCTCTATAACCAAATCACAAAGGCATAAATTTCACACCTTCATTTAAAGCCGGCCCAAAAAACAACACATGAGATTGTTTCAAGGTGACAGAAAAGTGTGAGGAGAGAGTCGATCTCTGCCTCAAACGTATCTGACATTGATTTAGTCCTCTCCTCCACGCAATAAACCCCACATGGTAATGCCCACTCATACTCTTTCTCTCTCCCATTCTTCTTCGTTTTCTTTCTTTCTTTCTGATATAAACCATGTTGCATGCTTTGCTCATTTCCATGCCCTGAAAGCCGGAATTCAAAAAAGGTTTGATTTTGATCCAAGATTTATTTTTTGGCGAGTACCCTTTTTGAAATTGATTCAGGTTTGTCACTTTTTTGACGTGATCTTGATCCTGATCCGATTAGGGTTCTCATTGAGGCATGTTATCAAACACCTAGTATGCTTAGACCAAATGATTGTATAGTGTTATGATGGTTTTAGAGATTAGATCACTTAGAAGTTGAATTTGATCTGTGTTTTGTTGTTGTTTTTGGCAGTTGAATTTGGTTAGGATTTGAGTTTAAGATGCAGTCAAGGGTGGGGGGATTGGAGGAAGGCAAGGACCCTGGTGCTAGTTTATTGAAAACCAGGGCCTTGCCTTTGAGGCTGATTCAGTTCCTGTTGATGTTTGTGGTTCTGGGTCTCGGAGTTTCGATTTTGAGTATGCATACAATCCGGTATTTTGGAGTACAACATATGGCTCCAACAGAGCCATCTACAATGAGGTCATGTTTCGCGGAGCCAAACACATTAGAGAGCTGGATTAGACCTCCATCAAGTCTGTTGCATTCCATGAATGACACTGAGTTGCTGTGGCTGGCCTCATTTGCTCCTCAAGTGAAGGAGTATCCTTTTAAAAGAGTTCCCAAGATTGCTTTTATGTTCTTGACCAAGGGACCTCTGCCGATGGAGCCTCTCTGGGAGCGGTTTTTCAGAGGCCACGAGGGGCTTTATTCTATCTATGTCCACTCATTGCCGTCTTATACTCCCAACTTCTTGGCTACATCAGTGTTTTACAAGAGACAAATCCCAAGCAAGGTACCTCAAGTTACTCTCTTTTATTTGCTACTGCTAATTGCTCCATTGGATTTGAGCTTTTTAATGGTATTGCTACGATTAAATTTCTTGTGTTGAGTTAGGGTATACTAATGCTATGAACTAGATATATGTTTCTTGAATAAAGAATTAATGTGTTGGATTCTAGGATATTAAACTAAATATGAATTGCAATCGAAAAAGAAAACCAAAATATGAGTTGACATTAATGGTTTCCAATCTTCAGAAGTTTCATTAATGGAAGAAACACATGGTATCCATTGTTGTACTAAGGATCAGCTCTAGATTCATCTTAAATTGGCCTAGGATGGTTGATCTCCAGCTGCTTTAACCTTATAACTCCTTTATCATACATTTGGTTCAGATGTAGTGGTTTCATAATTCAGTTGAGGGGTCAGTGATTTCCAAAATATAAAATAACTAGAGAAAGCGGAAAAGGGTGCGTAAAGTTAAAACTTCATTGATATCGGAACACTTATCTTTTGCATGACTTTGTTATAAAAAAGTACCAGAATAACAGATTATATCTCTCAGTAATGCTACCCTTTAGGTTGTGTACCGTCTCATGAAGGTTGTTTCCTGGTATATACTTCCACTGTATGTTCAAAAGGACAGTTTTTGGATTTATCATCTCAAATATATAATGGGAAGGCTCCTGCTACTATTTGGTATGAAGCAACCATTAACTAAGTTTTTCTTCATTTTGAAGATTGAAATTATAATTCCACATCGTCCTCCAATTTTCCCAAATTATGCTGGCAGCCTGGAAAATTTTCAGCTCCAAATTATAATTTCACAATTCAATGATATTTTTATAAGGATAGAGAGAGGTTAAAACTATCATTACACTGCAAATGACACAGTAAGAATGTTCCATGGATTACTTGTCTCTCAGCTGCACTGGAACATCTTCACCGTTTTAAGTATATGTGTTGACACCTACTTTTTAGTGTTTTCAAATCTCTGACCACATATCTTTTGAATCAGCTTGCAGAGTGGGGAGAGATGAATATGTGTGAAGCTGAGAGAAGACTTCTAGCTAATGCATTGCTTGACATCTCAAATGAATGGTTTGTCCTCCTTTCCGAGTCATGTATTCCTCTGAGCAACCTCAGCATCATCTATCATTACTTATCGAGATCAAGGTATAGCTTTATGGGTTCATTTGACGAAATTGGACCTTATGGGAGAGGCCGCTATAGTGAACACATGGCCCCTTTGGTCAATCTCAGTAATTGGCGTAAAGGGTCCCAGTGGTTTGAGATTAATCGGGAACTTGCGCATTATATTGTTCAAGATGTTACTTACTACCCTATATTTAGAGACTTCTGCAAACCTGCATGTTATGTAGATGAGCACTACTTTCAGACGATGCTTACCATTGAGCGTCCACATCTTTTGGCAAATAGGACACTTACTTATGTTGACTGGTCAAGAGGTGGTGCTCATCCAGCTACATTTGGTAAAGGTGACATTACAGAAGAGTTCTTTAAGAAGATTACTACCAGTGAACAATGTCTCTACAACGACCAGCCGACCTCGCTGTGTTTCCTTTTTGCTAGAAAGTTTGCTCCAAGTGCTTTGGAGCCTCTGTTAGAAGTAGCATCAAAAGTATTTGGATATTGACATAAAGATTGGCTTATTGTTTCCTAATGGTGTTTACAGAGAATTGCAGATGGGAGCGTGTTTGTAGTTTTGAGTTAACAACGGACTTGTCTGCTGAGATTGGTACCTTTCAACCCAAATTTAATAGGATTTTTGAGACCTCAATGTCAAAGCATATTGTATGTATAGAAAAATAGGACAAGGGATTAGCATCCTAGAAAAAATTTCCGCAACAATAATGATTATATGTAGATGGTTGGGATCCTGATTGAATGAAGCGTTGTTGAGTCATTTATCTAATAAATCTGCTGACCTCCTATTTTTTGGTCTCTTTCACAAGATTATGTAGTTTCTGTAGTCGTACTGGAGGCTAGTTTGCTTTGATTATATCTCCTTAACTTTGTTGTTTCAAAATTTTCTTATTGCTTCCATTGTAGGTTTGTACCAAACAAGACCTCGTCTTCTTTAAAAACTTTTGACGAGTTCGTCGTGAAGCATAGATGCCCAAGCAACAGCAGAAAATGGCATGTAGATGCCCAAACAAGATTATATATTTGGACCAACCATATAGAGTAATAATAGAGATAAGCTTTTTGCAATAATTTTCATTGTACATAATCTAATATTATAAATGACTTGAAGTATTTGCCTTGAAGAATGCTGGCCGTAAGGGCTACATTCTGAAGAAAGAAAAAGATATTATTCTCTTGGAAATGAAAAGAGTCACTCACTAAATCCCAATATAAAGCCTAAATGGCATAGTTGTTTTGAGAAGCTGCGTATGAGTATATGTCATAATAATGTTCAGGGATCACTATATTAGACAGTTTTCTTGAACGCATATTAAGGGTGGGTACGTCTTCACAGAAGACGATTGATTGCATTCTCAAAATCAATTTACCATTTGTTGAAGAAGGCTGTTAAACTTGTCATCCAAGCTTATTGAGAATTCGTGATTGCTCTAATTGCATAGGAGTGAGCCTGCATGGATGTCAACTCCCAGAAATTGAACTATCGAAATTACACCTTAGAGAGTGTCTTGGCTAATCGGGGGAATGCAACAGAATGATACATGACAGTTACTAAGTCTCAATCAAGAAATCAGAGATGCGCAGATATCAGAAAACTTCGAAGCTAGAGACTGCTCCCCGTTTGGAGCAAAAGCTCTAGATATTTTAATTTTGATAGCCAGCCTGACTAAAAGCCATTGATAAAAGTCTTGACTGAAGAGTCTCATTCAGCACATCAGGTCAACTGGATGATCAGCCAAAATGAGATAATGGATGACCGTTTGTAAGCTAAACATTAATGGTACTCACATTTCTTTAACAATAGTGAGGTAAGGAAGGGGTTCTCTTTGCCTTGCACCACTTTTAGGTTAAGAACTACACTATCAGAATTCGGGATTCCTCTAAATACCAACTTGTCGTGGAACACTCCTTCAATTACGTTCTGTTGCAGCATATCTGTTGATCATAAACAATGACGCCAATGACAGCAGAGAAAGAGGTCGATGACAGATGCCGAAGTATCACCGCCACATTTGATTCTCTGAAAGACACTAGCAGAAATGCCATGGATTCTCTTTCAGCAAACAAACTGTGGAAGTACTGTGTTAACGTAGTGATTACCAGATGGGTGGCTAATCACACGGTTAGCTATTAGTGAGTGTTAGTTTGACACAAGAAGTATAGTGGTTCACCTCCCTCTCTTGGGGTAGGCTACGTCCACTTGAATCCATTAATATAAGTAAATAGCCTTGAGTTATACAAGTAGTGATCCCCCCATTCTAAGTGGGATGAGGGGTCTCTTTTATAAGTGAGGAAACCCCTCTCATTTACATATTCTTCAATGTAGGACAAGTGCCCCTCTAGGCTTACTATGGAGTCATCTTGATGAGGTCGGAAAGGTGACTTCCCGGTGGTGTCTTGGTGAGTTCCGACTATCATTGGAAAGCTTGTATGACGAGGTACGCTATGAATATCATGGTTGAGTCACATAGTGACTTGTAGATCCGCCTAGAGAGTGATGCTTATGCTCGGTGGCATGCCATACTAACTCTGTGCTAGTAGGGGTGCCAACACGTCCCCCCGCAGTCCCTAAGTAAGAGAAACTTCTTGCTTGGGGAGTTTATCAATCAACATGTCACCGAGCATAAGTTTCCGGGCGGTGGCATACCCCTACCAGTCCCCGAACTCCTTAAGCAAGAAGGGACTCTCAAACCTGCAAAACAAAGATAAAAGCATATGTGCACGAAGTATGTCTGTTGTCATGGATAACATAACAATGTACGGGCGCGATGTGTGTTTGACACATGATGATGCGTGTGTATGTATGGTCCCGAATATGATATAGTACGCGAGTGTGCGTAAGTCCCCAAAACCCCTAGTCAGCGAGGCGGTTTCGAGTGATATGGCCTATGTGTGCGGTGTGCTTAGGCGAAGCAGTCTTGCGTGATGGCGCTTTGGACTAATATGGCCGCTACGGGTGAGTGTGGCTTTTATATGCCAATATGGCCTTTGAAGACTAGTGAGACCTCTATAGGCTAGTGCGTCCTATATTGCAGTGTGCGTAGGACGGCATTGAGCCACTACGGGCGTAATGTGTCCATCTTAGCGCAGAGTTTTGCGTGTAGGACGTCTGAGCGCTGACATAGAGCGTTGTGCATCCATTTTAGCGTAGTGACCTACGTGTAGGACGTCTTTTGGACGTTGAATTAGAGCGTGGTGCATCAATCATATCATAATAGGCTACGCGTATGACGTCTTTTTGGCGTTGAATTAGAGCGTGGTGCGTCAATCATAGTGTAATAGGCTACGCGTATGACGTCTTTTTGGCATTGACATTCGAGCGTAAAGCTACTAACGTAGCGTAGTGAGCTTTATGCGTAGGATGTCGATCCCTCTTGGGTGTAGTGCGTCCTCTGAGCGCAGTGTGCTTTGCACGTAGGACGGCTTGAGCCCTCTTGGGCGTAGTGCATCCATCGTAGCGTAGATAAGTGTTACGCGTATGACGTCTTTGAGCCCTCTTGGGTGTAGTGCGCGTATTTACGCGGCTTAAGCCCTCTTGGGCGTAGTGCATCCATCGTAGCGTAGTAAGAGTTACACGTAGGACGTCTTGAGCCATCTTGGGCGTAGTGCGCGTATTTACGCGGCTTGAGCCCTCTTGGGCATAGTGCATCCATCGTAGCGTAGGTAAGCGTTACGTGTAGGACGTCTTGAGCCCTCTTGGGCGTAGTGCGCGTATTTACGCGGCTTGAGCCCTTTTGGGCGTAGTGCATCCATCATAGTGTAGATAAGCGTTACGCATAGGATGTCTTGAGCCCTCTTGGGCGTAGTGCGCGTATTTACGCAGCTTGAGCCCTTTTGGGCGTAGTGCATCCATCATAGCGTAGATAAGCGTTACGCGTATGACGTCTTGAGCCCTCTTGGGCGTAATGCGCGTATTTACGCGGGTTGAGCCCTTTTGGGCGTAGTGCATCCATCATAGTGTAGATAAGCGTTACGCGTAGGACGTCTTGAGCCCTCTTCGGCGTAGTGCGCGTATTTACGCGGCTTGAGCCCTTTTGGCGTAGTGCATCCATCATAGCGTAGATAAGCGTTACGCGTAGGACGTCTTGAGCCCTCTTGGGCGTAGTGCGCGTATTTACGCGGCTTAAGCCCAGTTGGGCGTAGTGCATCCAACGTAGCGTAGATAGGTGTTACGCGTAGGACGTCTTGAGCCCTCTTGGGCGTAGTCTCTCACTTTTTGGTGAGGAAATAATTTCTGATTATGTGACGTCTGAGTGTTGTGTGATGAAACAGTCTGCATAAGGAATTTAATTGTTCTCCTGAACAATGGTTAGAAAAATTCCTAGTTTCATTAGCACAATCACGTTGGACATTCAAGTGTGTGCGTCACACATTCTCTAAGCATATAAGATATGGCTAAGTGTCATTGCTAGCTAACTCTACAAAGTGTTATAGGCAATGCGTGAAAACCATGCGGGCATGCATATCACGTGCGGGATGTTGTAGGCATGCTTTATAGCGTAATAAAATCATGCTAAGACATGGTAATAATCAACTCTACAGTAGGAGTAGGGAGGCATAGCATTTTACTTATCTTATGCCAATGTGGAGTGGAGTTGCGCTTTATTCCAAGTACCAAAATCATGTTGGAGGTGTCCAAGCATGATGCTCCTTTGCGCGGGGAATGATTGCAAGTAGCCGCTTTGGATTTGAGTGAGGAGATGTCCGGTTTGAAGAGATTTTCCTTTCAATTCTCTGTGTTATGGTAGTGGTTTGTTGCGGGTTGGTTGGCTTTGCCAGCAAGTCCCATTGTGCCAATGATTTCTTTTCTCTGGCGACTACGGAAGGCTGCGAAGTCAACCGTGGAGCAGGACTATGAAAGCCGACTGTGGAGTAGGACTGTGGAGGTCGACTATGGAGTTCCACCGTGGAACTATGGGAGCAGCAGTCATGGGACTACGGGAGCAACCGTGCACCGTGCTAGCAGTCGCGTACTACGCTAGCAGTCATGTACTACGCTAGCAGTCGTGGGACTACGGGACTAGCCGTGCATCGTGCTAGCAGTCGGGTACTACGCTAGCAGTCATGTACTACGCTAGCAGTCGTGGGACTACGGGACTAGCCGTGCACCGTGCTAGCAGTCGCGTACTACGCTAGCAGTCATGTACTACGCTAGCAGTCGTGGGACTACGGGACTAGCCGTGCACCGTGCTAGCAGTCGCGTACTACGCTAGCAGTCATGTACTACGCTAGCAGTCGTGGGACTACGGGACTAGCCCTGCACCGTGTTAGCAGTCACGTACTACGCTAGCAATCATGTACTACGCTAGCAGTCGTTGGACTACGGGACTAGCCGTGCACCGTGCTAGCAGTCACGCACTACGCTAGCAGTCATGTACTACACTAGTATTCGTGGGACTACGATAGCAATCTTGCACCGTGCTAGCAGTCACGTGCTACTCTAGCAGGAGCGTGGAAGAACGTCCACCGTGCTAGCAGGAGCGTGGAAGAATGTGACCGTGGAAGGCATGGACCACGGGAGGGTCAAAAAAATTTTTTTTTTTTAAATCTGACTGCATCGTAGTGAGCTTATGCACTGTGGGGTGTGGGGGACCGTGGGAGGTCTGTTAGTGGGGAGCGACGAAGCTAATTGTCAGCTTCCCACAGACGGCGCCAATGTTAACGTAGTGATTACCAGATGGGTGGCTGATCACACGGTTAGCTATTAGTGAGTGTTAGTTTGACACAAGAAGTATAATGGTTCACCTCCATCTCTTGGGGTAGGCTACGTCCACTTGAATCCACTAGTATAAGCAAATAACCTTGAGTTATATAAGTAGTGATCCCCTCTTCTAAGTTGGATGAGGGGTCCCTTTTATAGGTGAGGGAACTCCTCGCATTTACATATTCTTCAATGTAGGACAAGTGCCCCTCTAGGCTTACTATGGAGTCATCTTGATGAGGTCAGAAAAGTGACTTCCCGGTGGTGTCTTGGTGAGTTCCGACTATCATTGGAAAGCTTGTATGACGAGGTACGCTATGAATATCATGGTTGAGCCACATAGTGACTTGTAGATCCGCCTAGAGAGTGATGCTTATGATCGGTGACATGCCATACTAGCTCTGTGCTAGTAGGGGTGCCAACATACTGAATGGCATAAGATAGAATAGAGTGCTTATTGATCTCAGTTTAATCCATCCAAGTCATTTAACCCAGAGATGATTCTTCCTTAAGCTAACATTTGTAGCAAAATGTAGTATATCTGAAGATGGAACCCACCCCTTGCTCTGAGTTTCTTCAAGCTCACCAGCTCATTATAATCCTTCTGAAGCTGAACAAAGAAAGGAACCATTGTCCTGCAGATAATAATCTGGGTCCCCAAGAGCCATGCAATGACTTCTTTTGCTACCTCATAAAGAAATTACCAAAGACATAAAAATTCCTTTTACTGAAAAAATGAACCTTCTACTCCATACTTGTCTACTTTAAACTGAAGTTTCAATAGAGCTCGTACAACATAAAAGCAAGGATTAACTCATTAAAACTTTATAATTTGAATGCAAGAACAGCATAAACTCCGAGTTAAACTGCTGTTTCCTTTTGCCATTAAAAAAGAAATTCTGATGTTTATTACAGAAGGGCTCAAAAAACTATACCTCCCAAATATACAAAATCAAGCAGTTGAAGCTGCAGATGTCATTACCCAGTCATTCAGTAAACTTAATTGATTCTTTTTAACAAAATGAAGCTTGCATTCATGTCGAATGATGTATGCGAATGAACAATGTGGGTAGGACCATAAACCTGAAATTCCAGACTCCATGAAGACATTGCAGCATCAACTGTGCATTCACTAGTAAGCTGATCATAACCCATCATGATTCTGCTGTTCTGGCAAAGGAAACTCCAGTTGGGTTTCAGTCAAATACCTAACAGCTAAAGAAGCATGAAGTGCAGCACCATAAGGAAGTGCATCCTCGTTGATCCGGAAGTAAGGTGAGTGAGGTGTATCCAGATATCCAAGCCTGTCATCCTTCATTCCAAGGAAAAAGAAGAATCCAGGTATTTCCTCTTGGTAATATGCAAAATCCTCAGATCCCATTAACGGCGGATGGTCTTTGACTTTATGCGTGCCAAGCATATCTCCTGCAACGTTTTGAAAGTGTTTGTGCAACTCCTTATGGTTTACTGTCGGGGGGAACAAAGGTTTCTCATCTTCAAGGAAATTGACTGTTGCATTGCACCTTTGTACAGCAGCCTGCCCTATTATAATCTGTCAATTCAAGCAGATCAGATTCTTGCAAGAGCAGAAAATAGGGAAAGTAATAGTAATTTAAAGAATTGGGGTTTGATTATTATAAGTTCCTAAGAGAATGTAAATTTGAATGAAAAAGCACTTAGAGATGAAACTAAAATTTCCCTCAACACAGTATGAATATAAATACAGAATCTGGAACGTACCTTTTTTATGCGCTGTTTGAGTTGCAGTAAGGTCTCCTTTGAAAATGCGCGGAAAGTGCCACCAATTGTTACAGAATCGGGAATGACATTGAATGCTTCACCTCCTTGAACTTTTCCAACTGTCACTACCTGAAAATTTTAGCCAGTTACTTAGTTGACTTGAGAGTAGTTGCAAAGGGCAAAGGATACAATAATGAATCAAGGAAAAGCGATGCGACTTGACTAACGAAAGCAGCAAAAGCTTTGATGTGTACTAAAAATGGACAGTAATTTGAACTCGTAGTTTGATCAAAACTGTAATTCTCATGCGGTAGTTTAAGAACATGGTATTAATAGGTTCCTGGAGGAACTACCCACTATTCATTCACTGAAAGATGCAAGCAGTGCCTTTTACAGGTCAATCAGGACTTGAATTATCTTAGAGAAAACTAACATCAAATCAAAACTATGAAACCAATAATGCAAAGAAATGGTATTCAGTCTGATTAATAACACATTACACAACAGATTAGTAGATACACAGGCTAAACCAAGCCATAGTTTTGGACACTGAACAAATGGAATATTTACCTGAGAATCGAGCGGGTCCACTTCACGTGAGACAATATGTTGTAAGCTAATAACCACATTTGAGACCGCCAATATTGGATCGACCGCATGATGAGGAAGGGCAGCATGACCTCCTTTTCCACTAATTATTGCTTCAAAGAAGCCACTCCCAGCAAAAAATGGACCAGATCTAGAGGCTACTTCAGCCAAAGGAATATGGTGGGCAACATGCAACCCAAAGATAGCAGTAACATTCTCCAATGCTCCAGCATCTAATATTTTCTTAGCTCCACCTCCTCCTTCCTCTGCTGGTTGAAATACGAGAACAATCGTTCCCTAATGAAAAAAAACAATAATTAAATCCACAAGACATCTATGTATTGACACAGTATTAATCTTAATAACATTCTGGCAACCATGCCCTTTTGACAACTTCAGATCATTGTAAAAATTACAATTGAAAAGTGGCCCTAAGTCCCTAACTAATCTTATGTATCTATATAATAGGCTATTGATATCAAGAAGCTACTAATCTTACCAATTATGGTCGGGAGTGTGGCATTTTTTTCGGCAGTTTAGATGGTATAAACAGAAAAAGAATAGAAGATAAAGACGATCTCTTTCCTGCAAGTCAGCCTAATACAGAAAATTACATCTAAAATCTACTAGCAATTTGAGACTACAACATATTATTCGAAGCACGGAAGTGTAACAATTACTGAAACCAAGTATTCCTAAACTCGTATAATTTATCCATACTTTTCATATGCTGTAGATGCTAAGAGGCTCTCAACTTGTGCGGCAGTTACTAGTATACAAAAGCAAAGACTAACAATTTGAGAACAACAACGTATCATACACAATTGTACAAAGAAATAAACCTGTAAATCTTTCTCATGCTCTTTAAGGATTTTTGCAGCACCAAGCAGCATTGCAACATGAGCATCATGACCACAACCATGCATTTTCCCAGGGATTTTACTCTTGTGCTCCCACTCCACCATTTCCTACAAAACACAAACCACATCGATCCAATTCTTAAAAAGTCAACTTTTTCACTCAACTAAACAATCAATAACAAAATTCCTATACATAAAGCTTTGGAGTATCAAACCTGCATAGCCAGAGCATCCATGTCAGCTCTGATTGCAACAAAAGGAGGCTTTCCAGTCCCAATGGAGCCTATAATACCAGTAACTGCAATTGGGTACTTATATGAGATACCCATCTTGTCCAGTTCTGCTCTGATCAGCTTACTGGTCTCAAATTCCTCATAACCCAGTTCTGGGTTTTCATGTATCTTCCTTCTGATACCCACCATCCACTCAAACAGTTGAGGTCTCTGAGCTAAAGTTAGCAACTTTCTGGGGATTTCTGACAGCCCATCTGAAGTCAAAGCGGAATCTGAGAGTGTGGAAGTAGGACCATTAAGCAGAGTGAGGACTACAATCAGAGAGACCCACATGAACTCCATGGACTCTGCAAAGTGATGAGCTTTGATGGAAGTACAGGAGTTGGGTGTGAAAGCAACAAGAGAGTAGCAAAATTTACTTATGTGTCAAAAGTTGAAATCAGCCCACTGAAAAAAAAAATTGTTAATTTCAGCCGATGGCTGCTGAACAAGGCGGCGGCATTTCTTTAATAAAGGATTGGATTAGTACTTACCCGCAATTAGATGATAAACAATGTCATCACAATTTGTAGATGAACAAGTTATGAAAAACTCATTCGAGAATGACAGTATATACATATAAGTTCTAGCAACATAGTTGATCAGAAGACATGATTGCAATTGAGAATAAATTATGGCTTAAATAAGCATTTAACGACACTTGTAGAGTCGCATTCAAGTCACACACACTGCAACCCAATTTAATCCCAACCATTACTGTCATGAGCTCAGAAAAGAGTGAAATATGACGTCCGGTGCTAATGCTAAAGCCTCAGGTAATCACCTTGGCACTCCCAAAAAACACCACCGCAAGCTGCTATGCATGAGTTCCCTTTAGCAAGACCGTACCATTAATATTACCGGACAGGTGGAAGGATATCAAAAAAATAAAACGAGTATTTCACTAAGCAAATGATGACATTTGCACCCACAACTATCTCGATTATTCACGGAGTCGGAGTTGACTCTAACACTTGTGATGGGATTTAACATGTAACTGACACTATCTTCCTAACACTTCTTACAACTTATGCAAAATTAAGCACTATGCTACTATTCAACAAATGCCGATTTGAGGGCAATCTTCAGAGAGTGACTGAATCCTCACAAACTATAAAAAGAAGGCTCAAAATGATACTCATGTTAATCGAGGGTGGCAAATATGTTGGCGGGTAACAATGATCATAATATGTTTTATTACAAATGTACTAATAGTTTATCTCATTCTAATGTTTTATTTGACATCAAGCCAAGAAGTATGCAATCTTAATTTAAAGTGGTTTTTCCCCTCTTATGTGATATTTGTCAAGTCAGCAAATTAACGGTGCAATTGGACAAAAACTTAACAGAATGACCAAATTGTTTAAAATTTGAAAGTATAATGAGTGATCAGTTGAAATTGAAACATGAAATACTAAACTGTCGAGTTACTAAAAAAATAAGAAGTAACTAATATTTTATTTTTAAAACAATAAAACAAGTTCAACAGAAAAATAATGACATAAAGGCTCAAACATGTCAGAGGGTCTTCTAAACTTCTGAATATCATCACAAAATTCCATTGGCTAAAACAATAAAACAAGTTAAACCGAAATAATGTCTGAAAGGCTTTAACTGGTCAAATGGTGTTTCTAAACTTCTAAATATCATCACAAAATTCCACTAGTCTAAAACAATAAACAAGTTCAACATAAATAATGTCAGAAATGCTTAAACATGTCGCAAGTTAAAGAGTACAAAAGAAAAAGTAATTAATCTAATCATATGCGAAAATAACACTATCCAGCCACCCTTTAACGACGTCAACCCTTCTCATTCTCAAAACCGCCGAGAAAACCCATATCTCCGCTAACTCCAGAACACCCATGTTTGAGAAGCGAGAGGTCTTTAGAAGTGGAAGACCATATGCAACAAAATCACCAAGCTCCTTGACAACATCAACATCCTCAAAAAAGATCTTTCATAGATTACAACAAGGCTTCCAAGACAGAGCAACTAAATCGATCCCTAATTGTAATGCTTTTGCCTCTACTCTAAGGGCAGAGCAGCATATACAATTTGAAAATTCATTCTAAAGACTTGATAATCTGGCAGCCTCGCCACTGCTGCAAGCTTGCAACAACAACTCTCCTATCAAGGATCCGCCAAAATGAACCCACGTTCATTGGCAGATGGTAAGCCTTGATCTAAAACCTGCAAAAAAAAAAAAATTGGTCATTTTTCCAACTTTTAGTAATTCGACATTTAGTCATTCATATTTCAATTTCAACTGGTCACTTCTTTTTCTTTCAAATTTTAAACAATTTGGTCATTCCGTTAAGTCTTCGTCCAATTGCACTGTTAAATTGTTGACAAACATCACATAAGAGGAAAAAAACCACTTAATGGTGCAACTGGACGAAAACTTAACGGAATGACCAAATTTTTCAAAATTTGAAAGTATAAGGAGTGATCAATTGAAATTGAAACATGAAATATTAAATTGTCGAGTTACTAAAAATTAGAGAAGTGACGAGTATTTTATAAAAAAAAATCAGCAACAGTTAAGAATGAAGTCTCGCAACAACACACAAATTAAACAAATGTAATTATTTTGACAATGATAAACATCTAGCCCACGTTAAGTAATCATCCAACTATAGCACATTATTTTATAATATTAATCGTGGATTATCATGTATGCGACCACATATTCTTATTAAATAATGTGTAATGATCACAACTGACTATGTATTTAAGACACCATCCATGTTATGACACATTATGATTGATATGTAATATCATCATGTAATTCCATCCAAAGGGTTTTTTCAAACAGTAAATGAGGACTCATGTTCAGAGTGTTAATCTTCATAAAAAAAAAGATAGTGGACCATGATCACATTTTTTTATTCTTCAATTTTCTCAAACTCACTCGAATTCTTACCCAAATCAACCTTCTAAATATCAAGAAAATAACATTTATGAACTTATACGATTTATGTTTCATTCTCAACATTTAAACCTAAAATTAATTGTTTCTTGAATGTTAATTGTATTCGATCAATTATAGTTTTTTGTTTTTATCAACACATAAGATAACAAGTTCTCAAAAATAAATTATTGCCTAAAAGAAGTTGAAACTCAAAAGAAACTCTTGTCGAGAAGTTGAGAACCCATCCATATGGGAAGACATACGTTAAAAATTTGTTCTTTGTTCTTTTTTAAAAGAAACTAGTAATCACGCACGGTTTTAGATTTGTGACGTGATAGTGACTTTGGACAGTTATTCTTCTTGTGCTATTATTTTTTTGTTAATTTTTACGGTATTAACTTTTGTTTATTCCATTTATTGGTGTAAATTTTAAATATACCATAGATGATATAGGAACTTGAAAAAATTAGTGAAGCTGTCGATACCAAATAAGAGCTTAAGGGGTATTTCGACAGATTTCCAAATTGACCTCCAAAACATAATGACGTAAGAACAATGACGTCACGATATTACGGCTGTAGGGACATCAAAACGTGAAGAAAGGAGATTGACACTTTGACAGCACATTGGAGTTGCTTGTAACTAAAGTAACCAACAGGGACTTGATTATAATTTTCACAAAATACAATGCCAAAACTGAAATTCTACCCAAAGTAAAAACAACCGACCCGACTATAAGAAGCCGTAAAAAAAAACAAAAAGAAAAGGCAGAGCCACAGTTTATGAGTTTTGACTCTTCTCGTTGATACAGCTTCTTCTTCTTCTGGGGACCCAATCGTCTAGGTAATTTTCACAATCTTCAACTCAAAATTCTCTCTTTTATCCCTTCCTATTGAATTGGGTGTCGGTAATTTTTCGTTTTCGTTTGAATTTTGATTTCAAAGATTGATGCTTTGATCTGAAACGGTTAAGGGTAGAATGAAAGTATCTGAATCTTGAACTCCGATTGAATATATGGTTTGTTAGATGCTAAAACCCAACACCCATTTGATTTTCAATGCAATGAAATCTTCTGTTCATAAAAGTTGAGATTTTTATTTTGGGTTTGATGTTATTTGTTTTGTTTTTAATCTCTCTTTAAGAGTTTTGTGTATTTGGTGATCACATACCCAATATGGGTTTACATTGTTTAAGAAAGAGCTGGGATTTATTCAGGTTTTGATTAGGAGAATTAAGATTTGAACGAAGTGGTGTTGTGCTCTGTATTAGAATAGTGAGTTGTAGTTTTGGATTGTGGCAGTTAATGTGGATAGGAATTATCTGTTATTTCTGTCGAATTTGGGTACTTGAATAGATCAGAATTTGAGTATGGAATGTAAGATTTTGTATTGATTAGTCTGATAATAGTAATGCAATGTGAACTGAGAATGTTATGGATTTTTTTCTTTCCCTTCTTTCGGGAATGCATGTTGATGTGGATAAGATGTTTCATTTGATTCTGTAAAATTGGCTATTTGAGTGGTTTTCCCATGACCATAGAATTAAGTCTGGGGAGTGACTCTTTGGTTTGGATTAGCCTTGCAATGGGAAACCAGAATCTTCTGTATCTAGGTTTGTTTCTTGAGTTGGGAGGTTTTATCGATCTGTATCTGTTGATTAATTTTGTTTGTGAAATTTTTTTTATCTCTTTTCCTGTTAGTAGTATTTTTAATATGGATTTTATGACCTACTATCTACCTTTTGAAGATAACATGAAGAGGACAAGGATGTCGGGCAAATCACAAGATGAAACCGATGCTGTTGATGTGACTACACAAGTACCTGGAAGAAAGAAAAATAAGAAGGAAGATAAGACTATTGACCAGAATGTTGAGCACCAAACGAAACGAAGGGCTGAAAATTCTGAGAGCTTGGACAAATTCATTACACAAGAAGCTGGATCTCGGAGAAAGCGAAAGAGAGAAAAACCTGTTACCACTGGCAAGAGGGGGAAGGTTGGGAAGAAGCAATCTGGTGGAGTTGTAAATGACATTAAAAAAAGTGTTGAGTCCACTGATCGTATCTCACAATTGCCTGAACTTGTCATTCATTACATCCTTTCTCTCATTCGTTGTACAAAAGGTGCTGCTCGGACGAGTGTGTTGTCTAAGAGGTGGAGGGATATATGGGCTTCTTTCTCTGCTTTGACATACGATCAACGCAAGTTTCAGTTTCAAGTGGGTGTCCAAGATAAGAGCAAGAAGGAGATGTTTAAGGACTTCATTGATCATTCTCTTCAGAACCACCTTGAGCGAGATTCAAATATACGTAAATTTGAGGTACATTTGACCTCCTTTGATCAAGAAATGGCGAGAGGTATGGAACAGTGGGTTGGACTTGCAACTGAAAATAACATAAGAGAGTTAGGTCTCCATATTCATACAAGAGGAAACAATGTTTACAAATTTCCCGACAAAACATTTGATTCAGATACGTTAACTGGATTAAGGCTGCAGGGCTGTAAACTGGAAAGTAGTTGTGCTATTAAGCTTCCGAAACTGCAGAAGCTATATTTGCGAAACTGTAATGTTGACGAACTGGGAATTCAGAATTTTATCTCCAGTTGTCCTTTAATTGAGGATTTGAGACTCATCTGTTGCACGGGGTTGAAGCTTCTGCAGATTTCAAGTCTTCTTAAGCTTGATAGGGTTGAAGTACACCACTGCCGTTCACTTAAGAAGATTGAAGTTAAAGCTGCAAGTCTCCAGACACTTTGGTATTGTGGGAAGAATCGGACTACTTGCAAATTTATCCTCACTGGTTGTGACTCTTTGAAAAGATTGACACTAGAGGACAAAAAAATGACAGACAATCAGTTTCGCGAACTATTTTTTGGTTTTCCTCAGCTTGAGAAGCTGCATCTGAGTAATTGCCTTAAACTGAAAAATGTTAGAATTGCAAGTCATCAGTTAAGCAGATTAGTCTTGAGGGGTTGCAACAATCTACATAGTGCGGAGATTGATACTCCAAATCTTTTTTCATTTGAGTATCAAGGTGATAAAATGCCCTTTTCTTTTCTGAATCCTGTGTGTGTGAAGAAGGCCAAGCTTTCTTTCGGGCCAGCTTCTTCTGGTCAGCTCAAATTCGATTTCCATAAAGAAGAGCCCTCTTGGTTTACACAGTTGCGAGATTTTCTTGGCAAGTTTGATTCTGGAGACATCAAGCTGGTTGTCCGCACTAGTAAGGTATCACTGTTTTAAATCTCATATCATTTGTGTTAACTTACTGCACTTCTCATTCTGATTTTTCATGCTTACTGTCTATGGTCAACCCAGAATGTTATCATCTATGAAGATCTCAGAGAAATTTCACTTCCTCCAGTGCGTGGTCTTAAACTTGAAATAATCCAGTCTTCCGTTGGTATTGACGAACTATTAGATAGTTCATTGCAGAAATGGCACCCAGAGACATTATCTATAGTATCGTCGTCTAGCAGTGAATTTCCCAAGGTACATGGTCTCCTTTAATGCTTCTCCCCATCTTTATTTATATTACCTTATTAATGTGCATTCTGTTTTGGACTACAATTTTAATTGAGAAACACTGTTGAGTGAAACTGTGCTATCCAATAAAATTTTAATTTTTTTTCTGGGATCTCATGGAAGCTATACTTTCTCTTGCTGTCACTTAAACTGCAGTTGGTACTCGAGAAGATCATGGAGAGTACGAAGGACCCAGCCTGCTGCACATCTAAGCATTCAAATAATAAATGTTGGCGGCACTCCCTGAAGTTTGACAAGAAAGTAAACTTGAAGCGGGCCAAAGGCAAGTCGGGCTGGATTGCTTGGTTGAAGTTGAAGGCTTGTCCAAGTGTCTTGTGTGGGAGGGATATCACTTGTTTTAGTTTAGTAAATAGAAAAATCTGATAAAGAGGGTGCTTTCAAGTAGTCTTGATTGTCCCTTTGAATTACGTTGTTCTCCGGATGTTTTTATTTTTATTCCTGCAATGGATTCTTTAGGATTTGTAATTTCGTTTTCTTTAAAATTCTTTGAATCCTATTCCTGGTAAAATCATTTCTGAGATCATGTTTGGTTACGTGCTTTTCATTGATCTTCTGCACTATATTGAATAATACAATGAGTCTGGGATTATCCCTGTGAATCTCAGTTGAACATCATCCAAAAGTGCCAAAATTGTTCATGATAGTTATACACTTCCAACTTCTTGTTTCGATTCTAGGATAAGGTCCATATATAAATGAATTTATATTGCAACCTGGTTTATGGTTGAGCGGTTTGGCTCATATGCTCCTTGTTCTCAAGTGTTGTAGACTGACAAGTGACAACAATTCTTGTCAACATAACATTAGAGAATGCCGGCAATCTTTGCCAAATATTGCAGAAAGAAAGAACTTCGATTGATCCTTGTTCAGTCGGTGTAGAGAACAGTCTAACTAACTCAAAGCTGATACGAATCAGCACAATTCCCTTTTGGTCGGAAGTATATGGAAAATTCTACTATAAAGCCCTCCAATGGAGCCTATTTAGTGTGTTTGTACAAAAAAAATCAATCAAAAAATTAACCTTACAATGTAAAGAGGACTGGACTACTAGATTTTGAAAATTTAAACTTAAATAGTTGAAAATTTATATTTAAATAGTGAAGATTCTGATCTCGAGCACTCCGACAAACCCAGTAGTATATCAGCACAATTGAAAAGCAAGTAATCTCCACTCCCGTGGTTATTTCATTTAGTAAAATATTAATATATTCCCGAACTGAAGCATCTCAAATCGATCACCAGAACAAGTATGCTGTTTAGAGCTGGCATGCTTTTCTAATTGGCCGGTGCCTAATGATACCCACAGAACAAAAGCAAAATTCTTGATTCCTCGATAGCTAGGGCCAGAATTAGAATCTGGTACTGCGTTTGGCATCTCACTTTACTTACCATCACTTTTAAGTATAAATATTTCATATATATATATATATATATATATATATATATATATTGCAATCCTGCAACACATTTCGAGTTCTTGATTAGTTGATCATCTGGTACGTTTTTCAGCTACAAAGTTTAAACTGTTCCATAAGTTGATTGATCCGTATGGTAAGGATTTAATTTGTCTTGACATGCATCTTGGTGAAATTTGAATAATCCACATGTATCTTTGCAAAATTTTGAACTTTTGATATTTAAAAGTACGTATAATTCTCTTAATAATTCGTTTTCTAGCTAGTCGATCTGTTAGATGTTGAACAGAGAAAAATTGGTGAACCTTGTTCTATGCAGGAGAGTGGGAAGGACAATTCAGGTGGGAAGAAGAAGACGATTGTATTGGGACCATGGGGAGGCAATGGCGGAAATGCTTGGGATGATGGGCTATATCAAGGGGTGAGAGAAGTCACTCTCATCTATGGCCATTGCATCGACTCCATTGTTGTGGTATATGATAAAAACGGTAAGCCTGTTACATCAGAAAAGCATGGTGGTCTTGAAGGCAATCAAACAGCTGAGGTCAGCTTCAAAACTCATAGTAGAGAGCCATGGTTTTATGCTAGTATTTACAGTAATGATAACCTATATATGCTCTTACTACTTACTGTACTTACTATATCCAAGAGTTTACTATAAACCCTAAATCGAAGAAAGGAGATCCTTAACTCGGGTACACACCGGTAACTTGGGCCGAAAGTCATGAATCATGATCCTTAAAACTTTTCTATTGTCTTCCTTGCTTATTGTAGATAAAGTTGCAGTACCCCAATGAGTTCCTAGTGAATGTGAGCGGACACTATTGTCCGGTGGTGTCTGGTGGCAGCCCGGTGATCCGGTCACTCAAATTTGAGAGCAACAACAGAAAAACATTTGGACCATTTGGAGTTGAAGAAGGCACACCCTTTACTTTCACTGTTGATGGAGGCAAGATTGTTGGCTTAAAGGGAAGAGGTGGTTGGTACCTAGATGCAATTGGGTTTCACGTATATCATGCTCCCAAAATACAGCTCTTTCGGAGAGTTGAGAAAAGTTTCCGAAGGCTTACCAGCACGGTTTGGAAACCTTCAGCCCGGAGAGAAACTGAAAAGACCACTCTTCGCTGATAGTTAAAAACATTGTATTACATGGCTCCTAATATATGCTTGCCATGATCGAACCTATATCAAATGTCACGAAGCTCACAAATGCTGGATGCATAGTGTCTCTCAAGTCGCAAGTAGTTTGCACTTGTGAATTATCAATAAACGTTAGTGCACTAATCTACTGGACAATATATGAAAGAATTTTCACATGTCAGCATGCATGCATTTCAAGTTTTGTTTCCATACATACATAAGTCCGAAAGTGCGGTGTCTGCGTCTCTATTCATCGATCGTAGCAAGTAATCTTTACGTACAGTTTCCCAAATTCGTGTTTTTTTTTTGGTCAAATCCCAAATTCGACTTGGAAGAGTGAAAACTCTTCAAAATGAAACTAGAAGGGGTCTTCAAATGCTTGCAGGCTTGATTTTCTAGATCAGGACGAGTTAAGTCGCGCGTTAACAGTACCGATGGCATATATAGATAATGAATTTTACATTGGCTTGTGTATTTGTGTTGATAATATTCTTTATAACAATATAGATAATGAATTTATGACAGAGAGAAGTAATGAAAACAAGGTGAAGAGATAGAGATGAATTTTCTGTGTATATTTCATGTGTAGAGTAAAGCTACAACATATATATATATATATATATATATATATATATACACACAAAAAGAGAAGGTTTTGGACCAGTCGGAACAAAACCAATTCTAACAATTAAAGGAGAAAAAACTAGCAATCTATACAATAATCTAAAACCTCTAGAATTATTCCAAGATTATAGCACACAAATGTGGACCGAGCATCACACAAATGTGGACTGAGCATGGTCTAGCATGTTTCATGAGGAAGAAACAGATCGGCAGAGATTTAGCATTAAATACTTGAAACACGACATTGACTTCAACCACTCCCAACTGCTCCAACATACGCAACTCTTTCAATAATAGATAACGGTCAATGAATACAAATACAGTGTAGCTCCAAAGTCTTTTGCCTAATCTTTCTTGCTTTCCTTCTAATTTTCTACATTTTCTTTAATAATCCATGAATTCTAACAAAAGTAAGGCTTATATTAGCATAAATAGACATTGCGATCATCACTCACAAATTTTATGAATCGTTTTTTCTCTCAGATCTCTGTAAATCACAGGCCTTTAACCCCAGTGATGATGCTTGCTCTGTACGTATTAATTGTAGGCTCTGGTATTCGTCACCAATCTGAAGAGCACCGAGCACCCCTTAACTTTGGGACGAAAAGTCTACGGCAGTACAAGTTGCCATTTCGGTTACGATCGGTCTTCGTCTAACCTTTTTATTGCCGGTGCCAAATATTAGAGTGGAAGAAATTAAGCAAAGATAGGTAAGAACATGCATGGCATTTATGGTTCAGCAATGATCGAAGGAACTGCAGACACAATATGGACGTTCATCTATGACGAGTCATGGATAATATTGTGATCACTCTAGAGGAGATTTAACGTATTGATCGATGCCTAGCTAGGTACAGGGTCCAGTTAATTATTCTCTTTTAATATATATATATATATATTTCAATATTCTTGAGTATATTGTTTCAATCGTAAAAAAAAAAATACAAATAGAGGGAGAGAGTGTATATATTTAGCCTAACAACTGCAACTAAACCAAATCCCAAATCTGTTATACTGTCTTAATTAAACGGATATATGTATACATTGTTGACCTTTTCCTCAAGGTTTAAATCAAGCAAGATCTAGTGGGATAAAATTGAGGATCCATGTTGCAGCCATATCCTTGTATGACAAGTAAAAAGGAGATGGCAACAACTTAGAACTCAGCATATAATTCAACACTTTCGAAATTGATTAATTTAAATACAACACTTCCAACGGTACGTTAGAAGTCAGCAGATATTTCCCTTTCAAGAAGAAAAGAAAGAAAAAGAACTCAGCATATACATTGATTGACTACCTAATCAACTTTTTAATTTCTTTGCTTGTTCTTAAATCAAAGTATCGAACAAAAGTCAATCTCAATTGTTAATTTTTAAAACATCAATAGTAATTATTCATATACGTGTTGGCATATGATAATTAAGTCGAGTCCCATCATATCATCTTTGAAGATGTAAATAATTAGATGGAATGCGCGTATGATAAATTGATAATTAAGTGGAGTCACATCATAGCAGCTATGAAAATGTGCATTATTAGATTGAATTGAAAGCATTTCCCGGCCATCGAATTCCAAATTTCGTAAATCTTTTCCTTTGTTTTTGCCCAGACACCTCTCCATTTTGGTTGATCGCTTCATTTCAAGTCGATCAGCAAGCGTCAAGCGACCATGTTTATCACCCCAACCCTCAACATCTCATGTATAACTTGTATGAAGGGAAATCATCATGATGAGGAAGGTAGCAACAAGAAGAAGCAATCAGGAGGGAAGGAAAACAATTCGGTAGTGCCGGAACTTTATGGAGGAATAACGGGTGGAGGTCCTTGGGATGATGGAATCCATGACGGCATCAGAGAGATCAACCTCGTTTATGGTAAATGCATCGACTCGATGTGTGTATTCTACGATAAAAATGGTAAGCTTGTCAAAGGCGAAAGGCGAGGAGGTCATGGCATGGGCAGTGAACTCAACAAGCCCCTAAGTAATGCTGAGGTGAGTTTTCATATATGTTGGTATTCATATCTAAACCCCAACTCAGAGATATAGGGTATGCACTGAAGATTTAGCCAAACAGAGTACTATATGGAACATAAACATCAGAGTGCAGATGTTTCGTCATTTCTAAGCCATGCTGCCCGTGCATATACGCAAGTATGTAATAGTGTTATCTATGAATTGCAGATAAAGCTGGAGTACCCTGAGGAGTTTCTGGTGAGTATCAGTGGATACTATTCTGGGGTGAACTGGATAGTTGGAGATCCGGTCATCTTAAGGTCTCTCACATTTGAGAGCAATAAACGAACATTTGGACCATTTGGAGTTCAAGTTGGGACGCCCTTTAATTTTAGAGTACAAGATGGTGAGAAAATTGTTGGCTTTAAGGGAAGAGATGGATGGCACCTAGATGCAATTGGGTTTCATATATTAAAACCGCCGGATCTTTATGGAGGAACGACCGGAGGAGGTCCTTGGGATGATGGAAGCTTTGATGGGATCAGAGAAATCACCCTAGTCTATGGTCAATGCATTGACTCATTGTGTGTGGTGTATAAAAAAAATGGTGAGCTTATTATAGGCGACACGCATGGAGGTCATGACCAGGGCAGTGATCTTCATAAACCTCTGAATACGGTTCAGGTAAGCTTCATGTTTTGGTTCTCGTCACTTCTCTGATACATAACTAGACCCTAGTTCATAGAAATTGAATATGCACCATGGATTAATTTCGTCAAAAACTAATATGCGTGTAACATATATAGTTGCTGATCACATAGTGAATATTATTTGTGATGCATTACAGATTAAGTTGGAATACCCAAATGAGTTTTTGGTGAGTGTCACCGGACATTATTGTGGGGTGACCTGGATAGTCGGCGCTCCGGTGGTATTACGGTCACTTGAATTTAAGAGCAATAGAAGAACATTTGGACCATTTGGAATACAAGTTGGCACACCCTTTACTTTCAGAGTAAAAGACGGAGAGCAAATTGTTGGGTTGAAAGGAAGAAATGGTTGGCACCTAGATGCAATTGGGTTCCATACATCTCGTGTTCCCGAAAGAGGACTCTTCGTGGGAGTTCGAAAGGGTTTTTGGAAAGCTTATGAATCTTTGGTTAAGCTTACTACACGTCTTACAGGTGTTGAGTGTACATGTATAAGCTTGTAACAATCATTTAGAGTGTGTAGTAAATGTATTGTGTCACGATCCCGAATTTCGAATGATAAAAATTCGAATTCGAAGCCATGAAAACTCTAAAATAATGTCAAGTATATTGAAATCATCTTATCATAACAGTGTATCGAAACTGAGTCCATATCATGTAAATGTAATAATACACAACAAATGGAAATGTAAAATTCACTCAATCCTCACCACAAATAGCAGAAAGAAATCTTCAACACTCTTCAGCGAAAGCCCTCTGATTCTGCTAATTCACACCTGCAGAACTATCCTCTACATCATCGAATAGGTGCACCAGGATTGTAAACACAAACCCGGTAAACTTTGCAGCTCGTATGAGTAAAACAACAATATAACTCGCATATAAATACAAAAGAAAAATACTGAAAATATTTAATTATAAATGTACTCATGAGTCACAAGACAACCCATCTGGTTGTCCAATAATATCTGAAAATATAAGTGCTCATGAGACTCAGGTACTCATATGTTACCCCTCATGCTAGTACGCCGCCAGACATTGTGCAACCACTTGCTACCCAATATACAAAAATATGGGTACTCATAAGCCGGTAACCCATCTGTTACCTCTCATGCCAGTATACCGGCAGACATACTAGAGCTCTACTTGTATCGTAACTGTCGCCTGACCAAAGCTAGGTTCCGACATACCAACATGTCTAAAGACCACAAAAACATTTTAACATAATTCAAGTTAATACCACGTACAAACAACTATCACATGTTATTGTACAAAAACAAGCGACATGCTCAAATAATAAACATAGTTGCCACAATATAATTCATTTGGAAATAAAAACGTAACAATATATAATATAACAACTCATATATATGTATCATATTTACCATTTTATACACATACACAACCCACTATATTATATACATGTCATAGTTTGATCTTTTTAAGAAAACATAAATATGAGTCACCACCAAGCGTAGACTCGTCATAGTGAGATTTACTCACATTCACCATAGTCCATAATCAATAAAAACCTTTTTAAAATCATTTATTAAAATATCGTTTCACTTACCTATGAACCGTAGACGATCAAATTCACGTAATCTAAACCAAAACATATTTTTAAAATAATTTATATAAACTAGTGATGCAACGACTATGGTGACAACTCAAACTAAATTCAATAATTATAATACGACTTCGATCATGATGATCATTGTGAGGTTTACTCACATTCACCCTAATTATTTCTTGCGTGCAACTTCCACGACACTGAAAGTAGTTTCCTCACTCGTACGTCGGTCACCTAATAGCATGATAAAATGCTTAGAAAATGATACGTAAAATATTAGGTGACGATTTCAGTACAGCTAAATGTTGTTCATAAAACAATGTTCAAATTTACTGTTCACAGAGTATTGTTCATCATAAATGTTCAAGAACACTGTTCACAGCACTATTCATGAGGCGTCACTGTTCACCGACCACCAAATTTCACCACCATAATCTAAATGACATTCCTAACAACTTCCTAGTTCACCCCAAAGTCTAATTCTGAGCTTAAACACTTCAATTTAGCAAGAATCGAAAAGCCCCAATTTAAAAAACTAAGATTTCTTTTCTTCGATTCTCCTAGCACACAACGATTTGGGTTAAATATTTTGGAGGGTTTGTAGTATGAAAGGCTTCAAAATGGGACAAGAATCTTACCGATCGGTTGCCGGAGGAGGGAGATCGGACGAGTTGAAGTTCGGCGAAATATGCTTTTTCGGGGTGAACAGTACTCGTGACAGTACCGATCCGAATTTCTGATTCTTCTCCTTAATTCCCCTATTTATAATATTTTCGATAAATGTCCAAATATTTTTTGATAAGCAAACATATCAAAAGGAAATGTGAACGTCGTCTTTTCTTGATCTTCCTCCGTAACACTAATTTGATTGTATCCACTATATCCATTAATAAAGCAATAGAAAGAAAGACCGACTAACCTCTCAAGCATTTGATCAATGAATGGCAAAGGCATGTGATCCTTCCTTGTTGTGGCGTTGAGCTTCCTATATTCGATATACACACGGTGATCAGTCACCGTTCTCTGAGACACTAACTTGTTATCTTCATTCTTCACTACCGTGATTCCGGACTTTTTTTGTACAACTTGAATGGGAGAGACCCACCGACTAACGGAAATAAGGAAAATCACTCCACAATCATACAACTTCGTGATCTCATCTTGCATAACCTTCATCATTGGTGGGAGAAGGCGTCTTTGGGCCTCCTTGGTCTATTTTGCTCAATCTTCAAGCAAAATTCGATAAGGTCCTTTAATGTCGGCTAAGGTCCAACCTATGGCCGTCTTGTGTCGTTTAAGAACTTCAACCAGTCTCTCCTCCTAAAGCTTGTCGAGTGCAGGTGATATGATCACCGGAAAGGTCTCTCAATCTCCTAAAAAACATACTTTAAGTGGTTGGGAAGTACCTTACGATCAAGCTTTAGGGGCTACACCACTGAAGATAGATTCTTATTAGTAGTTAAGAGAATTGGAAGGGGAGAACATAACTTATCTCACGTGGCAAAACGTCAAAAGATGCCATGTTCTCTAGTACAAAAGATGACACGACATCATTGGGTTCCAACTCAGAAATGTTGGAGCCATTACTTGTAAATCCGGCCCCTTGGGCAATGGTGAGTGGCAAATCGTCATGTGTCAAGGTATCGAGATAGTTATCTACAAGGGAATCGAGAATGTCAACTGAAAAATAATCACTCAATTCTGAAAGCGAATACCTCATAGCTTCAAACATGTTGAAGCTAATCACTTCACCGTCGAACTCAAGGGTGAGTGATCCACTAAACACAGTATCCGAGCTAAGCATCTACAACTTTTTCAAGACGAAGGGGTTTGCATATGTGTAAACCGACCTACCCCTAATCGTAGGGTTATCTACATGGTAGTATCCAATCATGCTCATGGTGCAATAACAACCTATGAAATAGTTTGCTATGAGTATGAAAGAGACGTGAGAAGATTCATTTTGAAGGGCCTCCTAAATCTGTATGATTCCTTTGTGGTTGGATTGAAGCGTTTGCATGTACGAGTGTGTTGGCTCACTGGGATACGAGGTCACTGTCGCTTTGTAATATGTGATTTGGAATCACTTGATCTGTTGTGGCTCATATGAAAAGTTCTGATGACATTAAGATATCAGTAGAAGCCGCATAAGTCAATTTTTAAAAAAAATCTAATATAAAATACTTTTAAACCAAATTATACATAATATGGACTTTTGGAGACCTAGATTTAATGGCGGAAACAGCTGCTCGATTGCGAGAAAGGGAAGCTTCCCTTATTGCAGCAAAGGAGGGACTCCTTGAGTCTAAGAGGCTTTACCAGGCTTTTAACCACGAGCTTGATAATGTCGTTATCAAGTTTTTTCATGTAGCCACTTAGTCTGCAGATGATGTAAACAATGAATTCAAGTGTTTTTAGGCCCGATTCGAGTTATTTATGAAACTGCAAAGTTGAACTATGACATTGAGTTAGAACTATTCATAAAGCATGTTGATACCTATGTTGTACAACATCATGTTGCATTGGTGAATGAAGATGATGAGAATCCGGACCTGACTCTTGCGAAACAAGCATATGATCAGCATGCTAACGTGCTTCAGCAATATCATAATTACATGTTTTGATGGCTACGAGGCTGCTTTTATGAGCCTAAGTGGCAACTATGGGGCTCTAGATGCTTCTGTCAAAAAGCAAGTGAATACTTTCTTAGGGGAGAGAGGGCTGTCGCCTGTGATGGGAGAACATTGCATGACCCGTGTATTCCACCTGCATGTTTTGTAATAGTCCAGCTGTGCCAATGTGACCTTGGTATTTTGAGCTGTTATCTTTTCAGTTTTGCTAACTAATACTCGTTGATGTAATAATGACGTTATTTTTACTTTGTTGCTTAAATTTCTAGATTTATCAACTTTAACCTAAAGCAAAATTGTACATAATATGGACTTCTTTCCAGTAAGTAAGATGACATATATTTCTTTAACTTGGTAGACTCAAACAAAAAACTCCAACTCTCACGTTTTTTTAATAAATCATATATCAATTATTCGTTCATAATCCATGTTTAACCTCTGCAGTTTTGAGCAAAAAAAAAAAAACTCAGTATCCCCTATCGCAAAAGAACAAAAAAAACCTCGAAACCCACCTACAATCTTTTATTGTCAATTTACCCATACAATTTGTAATGGCTCCTATCAAAAAATGTTTATCATCCAGGTGTGCTAAACTTTCTGAAAAGAGAAAAATAGAGGAAACCAATGATCTAAACAAAGGGCTATACATAGATTTCTAAGGAACAACAACAGTTAGGCAATGAAGATGTTAAACAGGAGCGAAATCCCAATGAAGAATTCAATGATGTTGAAGATAATGCAGAGCAAGTTGCGGAGGAAGTGGCTGAAGAGCCAATAGAAGAACATGTTGAGGAACATGTAGAAGGACATGAAACAATGAAACCAAAACACATAATTCCTTTTTAGCCACATTAGATGATAAGATTGAAAAAACTAAGCAATTGTAAAAGATTGAAACCAACATGCATGTCACATCCCGGAAGGGATACTAACAGTAAACTCTATTTTTGGATTAACAAGCGAACATAACTTGGAACACTCACCAACATAGAAACCTGTATAAATTTTTCACAAGAGAAATAACAAACGAAGTTTGCAAACATAACTTGAATTGAAAACTCAAGTATGACTTTAAAAATTCACTTGGAATAATTACGCAAGCATTACAAAGTTTTTGAAACTACGGAAGGTGATATACAAGTCACCTGCCCAAACAAATACAACAATGATGGCAACCCAAAGTATACGATAAAAGGTGACAATAGTTATATCATAACCTCGACATTTATATCTCAAATACTACAAGAATCAAGAGAGAACAAATGAACTAACGACGAGTTCAAATGGCTCAAGGAATGTGTACTCCTAAGCTTCAAGTTTTCTAAACCTTTGTTGGCTCCTAACCTACACGCACATAAAACTATAGTAGAGGTGAGCTTCGTCCTCGCTCACTCAATAAGGGTCAGCTCATCTATATGATTTGAAAGTAGGGTAGGTTAAGTTTTATGAAAACTTAAAATATTTAGATGTTAGCACGTGCTTTAAAACATTTAATAAGAATCAAGCTATGTTATCATTTACGGGAAAACAATGCATAGATGGCCATCATAATATCCAATCAATGGCGACCGATTCTAACAACTAGGAGGCGGATGTGTCACCTCTTAAGTCAAGCCCAAATGCCTTTGTTGAATTAACAAAGGAGTGAGAGTGTCCATTTTAATGGAATGCGTTTAATAATACAATATAGGATGGATCCAAGTCTTAAACATGACATTGCCCATCGGAGATTTACGACACCGAGGGCTGACCAGACTCTCGGGCCCCATTCACTCTCATGTTTACTCACTTACAAACTAGTTGTGTATCCTTGAGTTTTAACATTTCTAAATTAATAATGTATTTCAACATTTAAATATCAACCGAGCCATCGATAATGAATTTAAGGACACAAAATACACAAAGGGGGTTAGCTCGCCCTACTTGGATTGAAGTGCCGAATCCTCACTGCAAATCTAATTTCGAAGTAATGCTGCTGCTGTTCAAGCTTTGTACGATTCCGTAGCATCAACTCTGAATCTATTTATCAAATAGTCAATACCAATTTCTAGTATTATAAATTGACTCGATTTTGTATTCCTAGTTTGACCAAGAAGTCAACATTTGACTTTCTATTGACCAAGTATTTCCAGGGTTGACCAATTATTGACTAATTATCAGAAAACCCGAAAATAGTTCAACTTCAAAAGTCGATCGATACTAAGCATACTTTAGGGATATTAAAGTTACTCAAAATTGTATCGATGATTTATTTATTATACCGACACATTTTTAAGTTAAATAGTTCCCAATTCTCGAACCAAAAAATCGGATCTACTACTAGTAATCGTAACTAAACGTTATGTTTATTCGTCACCATTTGAAAGAAATTTGTTTTCACTAGGTTACCTTTGGTTAAAACAAAATCGTAAAATACTTTTGATAAATAATAAAAAGATAACTTAGGATAAAAGCATAAAACTATAAAGGTAAAACTACCAAACAGTAATTTGAAAAACATTAATTCTATCAGGGGCAAAATGGTAATTCACATTACCGTAAAATAGTAAAAAGGTAATTTTATAAAAGTAAAAACCAAGGATTTCACCTCTTCCTTCTCCGATAATAAATCTGGTAGCAAAACTCTTCTCCGATCAAGCCAAAACCAACATGCAATACCACAACAACCCAGCGAGTTCACAAACGCAAGAAATTAGGAAATTGAGATAAGATTGCTACCTCCACAAGTTGAAGACGCATGGCCGTGGCTACTGCTCCTTTTCCGATTCCAAACTAAGTTGCTGCCTTTTTCTCATGTTACTGCAGCTCCAGAATTTGTCCAAACAAGATGAGAAAGGGTTGGTGGCTTTGCTGAAGCCATTGAGTCTCACCTGAGACAGGGAGGATGACGATGGTGGCGCGGTGGTGACAAAACCCAGAAAACAGAGAAGCTTGAATCTGCTTCAATCAAAGAAATTGAAGAAGGAATTTAATTACCGATAAGGATAAGAGGACTGGGCTTACCAAATCGTGGTCAAGGAAGCTCGTCGGAGCCCAAAACCAGGCCGAAATCCATGGTAGCTTCTCCGAGGAGATTTGTGAAGGTGAACTGAAATGATGATCAATGGATATAAAAACGTAAAGGAGAGAGCGGCGAGTGTGGTGGTGTGGTTGCATGTTGTCAGAATCGCCGGACCGCGGAGGCACAAGGCTGAGAAGCCTCGTCGATGAAAGAGAGAGGGAGGGTATCCTGTGTTGTCGCACAAAATAAGATATATATATATATATATATATATATATATATATATAGAGAGAGAGAGAAAGAGAGAGAGAACGTGGAGTCTTTTAAGGAAAGAGAGAGTTTGGACCCGGGTCTTGGGCTCGGGTCATGAGTTAGAGAATTGAGCTTCTACAATGTAAAAAATGTAATTTTCAGAGAACATTTAAAATTAAACTAAAATTTTAGAAATTCGTAAAAAATTAAATTGAGAATAGGAAAAATATTCCGAAGACATGAGCTCGTGGCGACGTGTAGTTTAATATCGACGTATTAAACTACATTTTCGATATTTAAGATAAACCTCAATTTATCTGTAACGACCCCAAAATTTCGAGCTTAAAAACTCAAAATTTCAAAGTCGTTAGAACACCAAAAACAATCTCAATGAAATCGAAATCATTTAAAATGTCACAGCGGATCAATTCTGAGTTCCCAATACAACTCAGATAAACCAATTATTACAATCCAAATTTATAATCCATACATAAAATGGAAATGTAATAATCCTCACAAGTCTCACAAATAAAACCACACCAAATCTCGCACACAAATCCACGCTAAAAAAAACCTCACCACAAATAGGATACGAACGACTTCTAGCCTCCGGAGTTGTCGCTCAATCTCCACTAATCAACACCTGCAGAGTTATCCCCTACACCATCGGATTGGTGCACCGGGATTGTAAACACAAACCCGGTAAGCTTATAGCTCGTATGAGTAAAATCAAAATATAATTCGCATATCAAAATATACAAAAAATCACAATCAACAAATATAAATGCCCTCATGAGTCAATGGACAGCCCATCTGGTTGTCCCAAAGGAATATGTAAAGAAACGCTCATGAGAAAATTAAGTAACCCTTCTGGTTACCCAAATGCATTTATAATACGGGTACCAAGAACGCTGGTACACATCTGTTACACCTCTCGTAATACACCGCCGATATTGGATAGCCACCCGCTACCCAACATCCAAAATAATCTGAGTACCCATGAGCAGATAACCACCCGTTACCTCACATGCAGTACTAAGGCAGACAGACTAGAGCTCTAACTGTATCGTAACTTTCGTCCGGCCAAAGGCTAGGTTTCGACTTGCCAAACACGTACAATAATCTCACATCATATTGTACCAAACATCAGATCCGAAGACAATTCACATTTTAATAATCTCAATGTTAAAAATCACGTACAATAATCTCACATCATATTGTACAATCAAAATCACAATAAAATCATAACAGTATAATATATAGCAAACTATATATATATACGTATTTATTTATCATTTGTACGATATATATATATATATATAATTCATTATATCTTATACATGTCATAATTTTATAAACACCTCCAAAGACAAAACGTTTAACAATCTCAACATTAAACTCACATGTTTGTCATCGAAATGACCTATCTTAAATGAATTCATAACAGTATATATTATGGCAAATCATATATATATATGTACTTATTACCATTTATACAATATATATATAATCCACTATATTGTATACTTGTCGTATTTCAATATTTAAAACCCTTGCAAAATATAGTGGATTCATAAATATGTGAGATTTTACTCACCTTATTGAGTCGAGCGTAATCCCACAATTTCTGAAGATAATTCATTTCCTCGCTTTATAGATCACCTTGAAAAGATAAAAAAAGAATTTAGAAACGTTTCGTAAACCTTTAAATGCCGAAACAGAATTTAGAAACGTTTCGTAAACCGTTCAGCAATTTTTGGTTTTACGAGTTTACTGCTCACAGTTACTATTCACTGTCACTATTCACAGTACTGTTCATGTAGTACTGTACAAATACACGAAATAATACGTATTTCTGTACGTATACATACTATTTACGTATTTCTGTACGTATACATACTATTTATGTATTTCTGTACATATACATACTGTTTCAGTACGTATACATAATGTTTACGTATTTCTGTACGTATACATACTATTTAAATGTAAATACAATATCAGTAAATAGAATTGACTAAATTACCTTTTACAAATTACTTTTACAATTACTGAAAGTAATTTATATTTACATTTACCGTACGTAAAATTTAATTACATTTACCGTACGTAAAATTTAATTACATTTACCGTACGTAAATAAAATTTACATTTACATTTACTGTACGTAAGTAAATTACCAAAATACCATTCTCGGAATCACTGTTCACGCGCCGCCGCACGTGGCGGCGTGTGGGGTACACGCGCCACTCGCCGGCGACCGCGCGTGGGACCCACGCGCCTTCCCCGACGCCGGAGCGTATCACGCCACCTCCCCCCCAAAACTCATCCTCTCTTCTTCCTCTTTCTTCCTATGGTCGCAGACCACACCTAGACTGCCCCATACCCCCTCACGCGCCGCCTAAAACGGCGATGTTCATCATTTCTCCCCCCCCGATCTCACTCGAATCTCCCTCACAAATCCTCCAAAACTTCCACACATCACACAACAACAATCACAACATCGTTTATAATCAAAACCTCACCTATTTTTGGACTTGGAGGCGCCGGAGTTCGTCGGAGGGGAATGGATCGCAGGCGGTGCTGGGTACCTCGAGGAGGGCTTCTCACGGCTTGAGTTGCATCGAACTTGCTAGCTTGCAGCGTCAGAAGGTGGAGAAGGTGAGGATCGCGTGCTTGCGTCGGCGGAGGGCTGCTCGCACGGCGCGGGTTGTCGCAGGAGGTTCGGTGTAGCTTCACAACGACGGTGGCAGTCGCGTCCTGCCCAGGAGAGGAAGGAGTCGAGCTTGCGGTGGTATTGGTGCCGACGGTGAGGGACACGTCCCTCGGAGGAGGGAGATCGTCGGCGTGCCAAGAGGGTGAGAGAGAGTCGCGAGGAGAGAGAGAGAACCGAGAGAGAGAGAGAGAGAGATGATGGAGGCGGAGGGAAGAGACTCTAAATGTGGCATTTTCCTTCACTTCGATGGTGCTATGATCAATCACATGTGACTCATCTGGTACGTACTTCCTCAGCATGGAAATGTGGAAGTCGTTGTGAACGCCCGACATGCTAGTAGGCAAGGCTACTCGATATGCTAGTTCGCCCACCTTCTCAAGTATCTCAAAGGACCCAACGTACCTCGGTGCCAACTTTCCCTTCTTGCCGAATCTCACTACACCCCTCATAGGTGAAACTTTCAAGAATACATGATCACCGATCTCAAATTCCACATGTCTCCTCTTCAAGTCCGCATAGCTCTTCTGTCTGCTCTGAGCGGTCCGGATTCTATCCCGAATGATTGAGATCTTCTCCGTGGTTTCCTGAACCACCTCTGGACCCATCAGTGCTTCATCACCAACTTCGGCCCAACAGATCGGTGAACGACATGGTCTACCATAAAGAGCCTCATAATGTGTCATGCCAATGCTAGAATGGTAGCTGTTGTTGTAGGCAAACTCAATCAATCTCAAATGGTCTTCCCAGCTACCCTTGAAATCCAACACACATGCTCTCAACATGTCTTCCATCACCTGATTCACCCTCTCTGTCTGTCCATCCGTCTGAGGGTGAAAAGCTGTACTCATATCCAAGGTAGTGCCCATCGCCTTCTGCAAACCACCCCAGAACTTCGAAGTGAAACGTGCATCTCGATCAGAAACAATAGAAACTGGGGCACCATGAAGTCTCACTACCTCATCCACATATAGTTTCCCAAGCACGTCCACTGAGTACTTCATCGACACTGGGAGAAAATGAGCCGACTTCGTCAACCGATCGACAATCACCCATATGGCATCGTGACCCTTCTTCGATCTAGGCAATCCGGTCACAAAATCCATAGATATCTGCTCCCACTTCCAAAGAGGAATAGTCAGTGGTTTCAACATGCCAGCTGGTCGTTGATGTTCTGCTTTCACTTGCTGACATGTAAGGCACTTCGATACAAACTCCGCTACATCCTTCTTCATACCGTTCCACCAGAATTGCCTGCAAAGGTCCTTGTACATCTTGTTGTTCCCTGGATGAACGGTATAACGTGAACGATGTGCCGTACGAAGGACCTCCTCCCGAAGATCATCACAATCTGGGACACACAATCTTGCCCCAAACCTCAACCCTCCATCGGGTCCAACTCTCCACTCAGAAGGGCACTCATCAAGCGTATCAACTACAAGATCTGCTAACTTAGCTTAAGAGAGTCGATCCCGAGCCTGACCCTGTATGATCCTCGTGATCAATGTGGGTTAAACCGTGACACTGCCAAGGAAGACCCTTGGTTCTCCTCCCGATGGTACTAAATCAAACTCCGATGCAGTTTCGAGCATGAACCATTCCTGGACCATAAGTGAGGCCACCACGCCTCTCGGTTTCCTGCTCAAGGCATCGGCCACCACATTTGCCTTCCCCGGGTGGTACTCTAATGTGAAGTCATAGTCCTTGAGGAGTTCCATCCATCTCCTCTGCCTCATGTTCAGCTCCTTCTGAGAAAACAAGTACTTCAAACTCTTATGATTTGAAAAGAGTTGAAACTTCTCTCCATACAAGTAATGTCTCCAAATCTTCAGGGCAAATACAACTGCCGCAAGCTCTAGTTCGTGTGTCGGATAATTCTTCTCATGAATCTTCAACTGTCTCGAGCCATAAACAACAACTCCTCCATGCTGCATCAACACACAACCCAAACCTTGGAGCGAAGCATCACTGTAAATGACATAGCCACCACCACTTGATGGAATCGTCAACACTGGGGCGGTGGTCAATCTGGTCTTTAGCTTGTTGAATGCTTCCTCACATGCATCCGTCCACACGAACGGAGTATCTTTCTTGGTCAACTTGGTTAATGAAGATGCAATACTAGAAAACCCCTCGATAAACCTCCTGTAGTACCCTGCCAAACCGAGGAAACTACGGATCTCTGTGGGGTTCTTTGGACGACTCCAATTCTTTACTGCCTCTACCTTTGACGGGTCCACTAGTACTCCATCTTTTGAGACAACATGACCAAGGAATTTGACCTCTTCCTTCCAGAACTCACACTTCTCTAGCTTGGCATACAGTCTCGCCTCCTTCAAGGTCTGCAACACTGTTCTCAGATGCACCACATGTTCTTCTTGTGTCTTGGAGTATATCAGAATGTCATCCACAAACACCACAACAAACTCATCCAAGTACGGGCTAAATACTTGGTTCATCAAACTCATAAAGACAGCTGGTGCATTCGTTAGACCAAATGGCATGACGACAAATTCATAATGTCCATACCGGGTCCTGAAAGTTGTCTTCGATATATCTTCTTCCTTCACTCTGAGCTGATGATAACCGGATCTCAAATCAATCTTAGAGAACACCGTAGCACCTTTGAGCTGATCGAACAAGTCATCAATCCTAGGTAAGGGGTACCTATTCTTGATGGTCACCTTGTTCAGTTCTCAGTAGTCCACACATAACCGTAGAGAACCATCTTTCTTCTTCACGAACAACACAGGTGCTCCCCAAGGTGAAACACTAGGTCTAATGAACCCTTGGTCTAATAGCTCATCGATCTGCACCTTCAGCTCCTTAAGTTCATTTTGCCCCATTCTATATGGCGCCTTTGACACAGGTGCTGTACCGGGTACTACATCAATGCAGAAATCTACCACTCTTCGAGGAGGTTGCCCCGGTATCTCTTGGAACACTTCACCAAACTCAGATACCACCACAATGTCTGCGATAGTTACTTTCTGATCCACTGACTCCACATGCGCCAAAACTCCTGATCTCATGGCGTTATCAGACTTGAGGCAACGATAACGAAACGCAGGCTCCCCAGGTCTATGAAATGACACCATCATGTCGAAACAATCAATCACAGCATACTGTGGTCTCAACCAATCAATCCCCAAGATCACATCATAAGTGTGGTCCGGAATCACAATCAATGAAGCATAGAACTCTCTACTTCCAATCAAAATCGGACAAGCTTTGCAGATTGTCTCTAACTCAAGTGACACTCCAAGAGGCGAGGTGACACATAAGGCGTTCCCAAGAGGTGTAGGAATCAATCCTAGCATCTCTACTACCGAACTAGCAATAAATGAATGCGATGCTCCCGTATCAAACAATACTCTAGCAAGGTAGTCAAACAGTGATAATGTACCTTCCACTCCTGTGTCTCGCTGACCCACTGCGAACACTCTAGCTTGGCCCGCTGGTAGCTGTCTCTGCAGCCGTTCCTGCCTACCCTGAAGTGGTCGGGTACAATCTCGAGCTAAGTGTCCCACTTGCCCGCACCGGTGGCAGCCTGCTCTCTTCGGTTTCGGGCATGCTGAGGCGTAATGTCCCATCTCGTTGCAGCCATAACACCTCACCGCTGCCAATGGTCTGAATGGTGCAGCCCTGTTAGCTAGGGGTGTCGCCCTTGCCGGAACCTGATAGTGGGATCTTGGCATCTTCATGACCTACCCGTCGGTCCTGAGTGCTCACTACCTGTACAGATTGCTTTGCCTTTTCCTTTATATCTCTGCTTCCCACATCTCCTGCTTGAGTCTTACTTGCTTGCTCCAAGTTCATGGCACTCTCAAATATCAACTCCCTAGTAGTCAGACAAAGGACTGATATCATGGTTTTGTACTCCTGTTTCAGCCCTCGTAGATACTTCTGAGCTAAAGCGGTCGTACCCATAGGCCTGACATACCGATACAGTTGTGAGAATCGAGCATCATACTCTCTAATGGTCATGTCTCCCTGCACCAGTGCCAGAAACTCCAACTCTAAGTCCTCCTGTACTGAGGCTGGAAAATACTTCTCCCGGAATATGGTGGTGAAACCTCCCCATGTGAATGTAGACACATCCACAGTCTGTCTCATACTCTTCCACCAGTCTAGAGCATCACCTTTGAGAAAGAATGTAGCTATCTTTCTCTTCTCAATCTCAGTGCACTCTATCATCTTAAAATAAGTCTCCATACCCTCGATCCAATGGTCAGCTACCATATGATCTAGTCCCCCATGAAATGTAGGTGCTGACAGTGCACTAATATCCTTGATCAGCTTCAACACTCGACCGTCATCTCTAACCGCAGGAGCTGGCTCAACCTGCTCCTCCTGTGGAGCAGCCTCCTCATACAGGTTCTCCACGTTGCGGACTCGGCCCGCGGCCCTACCTCGACCTCGGCCTCTCGCCCGTCCTCGGCCTCTCGCCCGTCCTCGGCCCTTATCAGCGTTCATCACCTTCAAACAACGAAACACTTAGTCAATACTTGTGAAATCTCGAATTCAACTAAAACAGATTCAATAGGTATTAACATGAAATTCCAGGATAAGATGAATCATCGAAGCATCATCACGATACTTCCCAGAGGACCAAACCATTAGGTATGGCTCCTAAAACACTCTCGCGTACCCGACGACATATCAATACCGAGTAGCATGTGATGGGTGCCCGCCTGCAGTCGGATCATCGCTCCCGGATGATATTGATAATCGCCAAATACGCACTTAGGCTCTGATACCAACTGTAACGACCCCAAAATTTCGAGCTTAAAAACTCAAAATTTCAAAGTCGTTAGAACACCAAAAACAATCTCAATGAAATCGAAATCATTTAAAATGTCACAGCGGATCAATTCTGAGTTTCCAATACAACTCAGACAAACCAATTATTACAATCCAAATTTATAATCCATACATAAAATGGAAATGTAATAATCCTCACAAGTCTCACAAATAAAACCACACCAAATCTCGCACACAAATCCACGCTAAAAAAAACCTCACCACAAGTAGGATACGAACGACTTTTAGCCTCCGGAGTTGTCGCTCAATCTCCACTAATCAACACCTGCAGAGTTATCCCCTACACCATCGGATTGGTGCACCGGGATTGTAAACACAAACCCGGTAAGCTTATAGCTCGTATGAGTAAAATCAAAATATAATTCGCATATCAAAATATACGAAAAATCACAATCAACAAATATAAATGCCCTCATGAGTCAATGGACAGCCCATCTGGTTGTCCCAAAGGAATATGTAAAGAAACGCTCATGAGAAAATTAAGTAACCCTTCTGGTTACCCAAATGCATTTATAATACGGGTACCAAGAACGCTGGTACACATCTGTTACCCTTCTCGTAATACACTGCCGATATTGGATAGCCACCCGCTACCCAACATCCAAAACAATCTGAGTACCCATGAGCAGATAACCACCCGTTACCTCACATGCAGTACTAAGACAGACAGACTAGAGCTCTAACTGTATCGTAACTTTCGCCCGGCCAAAGGCTAGGTTTCGACTTGCCAAACACGTACAATAATCTCACATCATATTGTACCAAACATCAGATCCGAAGACAATTCACATTTTAACAATCTCAATGTTAAAAATCACGTACAATAATCTCACATCATATTGTACAATCAAAATCACAATAAAATCATAACAGTATAATATATAGCAAACTATATATATATACGTATTTATTTACCATTTGTACGATATATATATATATATAATTCATTATATCTTATACATGTCATAATTTTATAAACACGTCCAAAGACAAAACGTTTAACAATCTCAACATTAAACTCACATGCTTGTCATCGAAATGACCTATCTTAAATGAATTCATAACAGTATATATTATGGCAAATCATATATATATGTACTTATTACCATTTATACAATATATATATAATCCACTATATTGTATACTTGTCGTATTTCAATATTTAAAACCCTTGCAAAAATCTTAAAATCACTGCAAGGGTGGATTCATAAATATGTGAGATTTTACTCACCTTATCGAGTCAAGCGTAATCCCACAATTTCTGAAGATAATTCTTTTCCTCGCTTTATAGATCACCTTGAAAAGATAAGAAAAGAATTTAGAAACGTTTCGTAAACCGTTCAGCAATTTTTGGTTTTACGAATTTACTGCTCACAGTTACTATTCACTGTCACTATTCACAGTATTGTTCATGTATTACTGTACAAATACACGAAATAATACGTATTTCTGTACGTATACATACTATTTACGTATTTCTGTACGTATATATATACTATTTACGTATTTCTGTACGTATACATACTGTTTCAGTACGTATACATAATGTTTACGTATTTCTGTACGTATACATACTATTTAAATGTAAATACAATATCAGTAAATAGAATTGACTAAATTACCTTTTACAAATTACTTTTACAATTACTGAAAGTAATTTATATTTACATTTACCGTACGTAAAATTTAATTACATTTATCGTACGTAAAATTTAATTACATTTACCGTACGTAAATAAAATTTACATTTACATTTACTGTACGTAAGTAAATTACCAAAATACCCTTCTCGGAATCACTGTTCACGCGCCGCCGCACGTGGCGGCGCGTGGGGTACACGCGCCACTCGCCGTCGACCGCGCGTGGGACTCACGCGCCTTCCCCGACGCCGGAGCGTATCACGCCACCTCCCCCCCAAAACTCATCCTCTCCTCCTCCTCTTTCTTCCTATGGTCGCAGACCACACCTAGACTGCCCCATACCCCCTCACGCGCCGCTAAAGCGGCGGTGTTCATCATTTCTCCCCCCCCGATCTCACTCGAATCTCCCTCACAAATCCTCCAAAACTTCCACACATCACACAACAGCAATCACAACATCGTTTATAATCAAAACCTCACCTATTTTTGGACTTGGAGGCGCCGGAGTTCGTCGGAGGGGAATGGATCGCAGGCGGTGCTGGGTACCTCGAGGAGGGCTTCTCACGGCTTGAGTTGCATCGAACTTGCTAGGTTGCAGCGTCAGAAGGTGGAGAAGGTGAGGATCACGTGCTTGCGTCGGCGGAGGGCTGCTCGCACGGCGCGGGTTGTCGCAGGAGGTTCGGTGTAGCTTCACAATGACGGTGGCAGTCGCGTCCTGCCCAGGAGAGGAAGGAGTCGAGCTTGCGGTGGTGTTGGTGCCGACGGTGAGGGACACGTCCCTCGGAGGAGGGAGATCGTCGGCGTGCCAAGAGGGTGAGAGAGAGTCGCGAGGAGAGAGAGAGAACCGAGAGAGAGAGAGAGATGATGGAGGCGGAGGGAAGAGAGAGAGAGGGTTTTCCAATTATGGAAACCCTAATCTCATAAATACTCTATTTATACTAGTTTCCAAATCGGAAACTAACTTTCGACATTAATAACTTTTACGTACATCGTCCGATTAGAACGCGTCACATATCAACGAACTCGTATCGACGCGCTCTACAACTTTTGTGAAGAAAGTTTTCGCAACCGAGCGACGGAATAAAAGTCGATAACTTTGTTCGGAAACGTAACGTTTTTCGTATTAAACGTTCCGAAAACGTTTCCGTTTTTCGTTTCAAAACATCGCAAACAATCACATTCGTTTTAATCGAACTTCACAACTTAATAGAATTTAAATTAAACTAAATATTGTTTGGAAATTTAGGGTTATTACATTATCAATCCTAAGGTGTCGGTAATTCGAGATTTAAAATCTCGTGTATTACAATGCAACAATTGAAAAGTCCATCCCTTTCTAACACACCTTATATAAGTACGACAAGGTTTGTGGATTAACCAAAGCAATATCACGTACAATAAAACTTCTATAAATGAATAATATTGAGACTAGAAGAAATTATTACTTTAGGAGGATTATTTATTCATTATCGATAAAATTAATCAATTATTATTATTATGTAGAGAGTTATGTTGTTATTCCAACTGAATTGATGATAATCGTTTAGTTTGACTATTATGTTTATTTTCAACAAAGATTATATATTTATTCACTTTCTAAATTTAGTATAATTTCATGTCAGAGGGGAGTGTATTGTATATGGAATTAGTGAGATTTTTAAAGAAATTCATGGAATTTAAAAGTCTAGGTGTATTTAATACAAACTTTTAATTATCCATATAAGTCTAGATGTATTCAATTATGACTTTTTAAAATGAATAGAAATTTATGGGTATTCAACATATTATTTATACTTATGATTTTATAAACTCGTGGAATCTCATGAACTTTGTAGTGTTAATTATACACACCAGAATCTAAAAATTGTCTAGCCTCTAGACCAAAGATTTTCATGGACTTTTTCATTGTATTAAAAAATGTTCACTCTTTATCATTTTTCTTTATGTTTTTTTTTCTTATTTTCTTTACCGATTTTTTCCTACAACACACTATGGTTATTAAACATTTGATTGTTTTCTTATTCTTTATATTATGTTATGTACTTACTTTGTATCTTTATACTTACTAAAACCTCATTCTCATTTGTAGACACATGTCTAATGCTACCAATCAAAATAATGACGACGAAAGAAGTACATAAGAAAAAAAAGATTAAATTTGAAGCGTTTCTCTTACTTTCTTATAAATAATTGTGATTCTCTAATTTCTTTGTTAGACACAACCAATAAATTTGTTTAGAACAAAAATTGTACAATAATTTTTTTTTATTAGCATGTATTAAGTCCCCGTCTAATAGCACCAATGAGGCATCACCCAGGTTAAGCTAGATGCTTACGGCGCAATTAGGAGTGAACCAAATTATCACGGAACCGTTGTCAGTGAAGCAAAAATAACTGTAAGCTCATAGTTAATAGACATGGTATGCACATTAATCAGTTACCATAACTTATTTTCTTAACTAATAAAAAAAATCAATATAAATTAGTAGAAAATCAACCAAAAGTCTATTGTTGAAATCAATTATTTTAACAATTTTATGAAAGTCTGTGAACTTTTTAAGGAGTCTATGAACTTTCTAAAAGGTCGGTCAATTAAAATAAGTCCATACAAATCCAAATACAATACACCCTCCAATATGGATTTACATTGTTTAAGAAAGAGCTGAGATTTATTCAGGTTTTGATTAGGAGAATTAAGATTTGAACGAAGTGGTGTTGTGCTCTGTATTAGAATAGTGAGTTGTAGTTATGGATTGTGGCAGTTAATGTGGATAGGAATTATCTGTTATTTCTGTCGAATTTGGGTACTTGAATATATCAGAATTTGAGTATGGAATGTGAGATTTTGTATTGATTGGTCTGATAGTAGTAATGCAATGTGAACTGAGAATGTTATGGATTTTTTTCTTTCCCTTCCTTCGGGAATGCATGTTGATGTGGATAAGATGTTTCATTTGATTCTGTAAAATTGGCTATTTGAGTGGTTTTCCCATGACCACAGAATTAAGTCTGGGGAGTGTTTGAATTAGCCTTGCAATGTGAAACCAGAATCTTCTGTATCTAGGGTTGTTTCTTGAGTTGGGAGGTTTTATCGATCTGTATCTGTTGATTAATTTTGTTTGTGAATTTTTTTTTATCTCTTTTCCTGTTAGTAGTATTTTTAATATGGATATTATGACTAATGTTCTAAATATCCCGATATATTCTCAATATTAAGAAAACGATACGATAAGTTACTTAACGGTCTATTATATCGGTCAACCCGAAAAATCAAGTCAAATGACAATATATATCGGGTCAAACCGAGTTTGACCCGATATAACGTTGATTTTTTTTTTAAACCACGTTGTTTTGAAAAAAACATTTAAAGAAAATGAAAGTTTCGTCGATAGCATTCGATGACAAGAGAGTTTATGATAAATGATCACCTCCATTTTTATTAATTAATACTATTTATATATTTTAATTGTCAAAAGAATCAAATATTTTTTATAAAGTTTATTTAGTACATTTATTTCTATAAATTTTAATTTCTCAAGTTTATTTAGTATATTTTAATGTATATGTTTATAAATATATTAAATTTAATTAAAAATTAGTAAAAACGATAAATCCGATTTAATCCGATATATCTCGATATATCTCTGTTATATCCTTATATTAAAAATACGATACGATACTAATAACCGATATTTAAAATATTGATTATGATATACTATCTGTCTTTTGAAGATAACATGAAGAGGAAAAGGATGTCGGGCAAATCACAAGATGAAACCGATGTTGTTGATATGACTACACAAGTACCTGCAAGAGAGAAAAATAAGAAGGAATATAAGACTATTGACCAGAATGTTGAGCACCAAAAGAAACGAAGGGCTGAAAATTCTGAGAGCTTGGACAAAGCGAAAGAGAGAAAAACCTGTTATCACTGGCAAGAGGGGGAGTGCTGTCGGACGAGTGTGTTGTCTAAGAGGTGGAGGGATATATGGGCTTCTTTCTCTGCTTTGACATACGATCAACGCAAGTTTCAGTTTCAAGTGGGTGTCCAAGATAAGAGCAAGAAGGAGATCTTCAAGGACTTCATTAATCATTCTCTCCAAAACTGTCACAATTCTGAAATTTTAAATGAAAAAAACTTGAAATCGAAGTAATGAAAACTCTAAAACAATTTCAAATATATTGAAATCATCTTATAGTAACAGTGTATTGAAAACTGAGTTCATAGTACGACTCAGTCGACTTGAATAATACCCATATCGAATAACAAACAGAAATGTAAAATTCTCGCAATCCTGTTCACAAATAGAATAAATAAACTTCGACAATCTTCAGAGTAAGCTCTCTGATTCTGCTAATCCACACCTGCAGAACTATCCCCTACACCATCGAATATGTGTACCGGGATTGTAAACACAAACCCGGTAAAGTTTGTAACTTGTATGAGTAAAACAACAGTATAACGCACATCGCATACAAAATAAAATAACTAATATAACATTTAAAGATAAATTTACTCATAAGACACTGGACGACCCATCTGGTTGTCCAATAATATTCGAAAATATGTGTACTCATGAGACATTGGGCAACCCATATGTTTACCCAAATTACATTTACACACGGGTACTCATGAGACCCATGTACTCATCTGTTACCCCTCATGCCATACGTCGACAGATACTGAGTAACCCATATGTTACCCAATATCACACAAAAATATGGATACTCATGAGACCCAGACAACCCATTGTTGCCCCTCATGTTGGACACTAGCAGACATACTAGAGCTCTAACTTATCGTAACTGACACCCGGCCAAGTCTTGGTTCTGATTACTACCAACAATGTCCGAATATCAAAATAACATTTTAACCAGACTCAATGTTAAAACCTCGTACAATATAACAATCAACACATGTTTATTGTACTACAACCAAGCGACTCTTACACAACAATATAATTATAGTAATACAAACTCACTTGGAAATAAAGACGTAACATTATATAATATAGCAACCCATATATAAACATACACAAACAACTATATTATATACACATCATAGTTAAATATTTTGAAGAAATCGTAAATATGAGTTACTTCTAAGGGTAGACTCGTCATAGTGAGATTTACTCACCTTATTTCATGCGTGCAATTTCCATGACACCGTGAGCGATTCCCTCACTCGTTTCGTCGGTCACCTAATAGTATGATAAAATACTTAGAAAATGATACGTAAAATCTCAGGTGTCAATTTAGTACGACTAATTACTGTTCACGTGTCGCCGCAGACGACGGCCCGTGGGGCTCACGCGCCAACCCTACGGCAACCGCGCGTGCCGCCCACGTGCCGCCCACATTAGCCGCCCGTGATCTCACACGCAGCCCCCCAACACCTGCAATTTGACTTCCTACGCCGTCCTAGATCGATAGCCTAGCCCCTACCGTCCTTACCTCCTCCCACGCGCCGCCACAAATGGCGGCACGCGGTCCACCACCACCTCCACCCAAAATCCTCAAATCAACAAACTTCCAACATGAAAAATGTAGATCACAAGGAGAGAGACACGACCATACCTTTAGTTCATCCCAAGCCGACCAGAAACTACTGGAGTCGCCGCCGCAAGATCTCGGATTGGTGAGAGGAGATCAGAGCTGAAGCGGCTAGATTCGAGCCTCACCGCCAGTGGAATCATGCCTAGGAGGGGGAAGGAGGACTCTCCGTCACAGCCTTGAGCCCCTACGTCGGAGCTGCTGCTGGGTTCCTTCAGTGCCGACGCATCACGGCGCGGGGTGGGTTGCTGCAATGGGTCGGAGCATCTCGGCCGTGCGACTGTAACGACATCGGCGGTGTCTTGCACGGTGGCAGGAGGACGGAGATCACCGGAGAAGGTTAGAAAGAAATGAGGGACGGGGGAGACGAGAGAGAGAGCTTGGAAAAATTGGACTTTTTTGGTAAGTTTAAAAAAAAAAATCATTTTATAGCCTTTCAAAATTGGAAATCAATTTTCGATGATAATAACTTTCACATACGACATCCGATTTAGGTGTGCGACATCTCCACGAACTCATATCAACAAGCTCTACAACTTTCGTGAAGAAAGTTTTCAGAGACGAGCGACGAAATAAAAGTCGACTATCGAGTCACAAAAAACGCAACGTTTTTCAATTTAAAATTTCCGAGATCTGTTTCATTTCGCCTGACATCGACGAGAAAGCAAAAAATACGATTTTTACTCAAATTATAAGTTCAATAATCTACAAGAATTATACGAATTAAAACCCGAAAATTCGGAGTATTACAAGAACCACCTTGAACGAGATTCAAATATACGTAAATTTGAGGTACATTTGACCTCCTTTGATCAAGAAATGGCGAGATGTATGGAACAGTGGGTTGGACTTGCAACTGAAAATAACATAAGAGAGTTAGGTCTCCATATTCATACAAGAGGAAACAATGTTTACAAATTTCCCGACAAAACATTTGATTCAGATACGTTAACTGGATTAAGGCTGCAGGGCTGTAAACTGGAAAGTAGTTGTGCTATTAAGCTTCCGCAACTGCAGAAGCTATATTTGCGAAACTGTAATGTTAACGAACTGAGAATTCAGAATTTTATCTCCAGTTGTCCTTTAATTGAGGATGGTTGAAGCTTCTGCAGATTTCAAGTCTTCTTAAGCTTGATAGGGTTGAAGTACACCACTGCCGTTCACTTAAGAAGATTGAGGTTAAAGCTGCAAGTCTCCAGACACTTTGGTATTGTGGGAAGAATCAGACTACTTGCAAATTTATCCTCACTGGTTGTGAGTCTTTGAAAAGATTGACACTAGAGGACAAAAATCCAGAAATTTTCTCCCGAACAGCTGACTTTGGGCCGCTGGATCTCCGCCGTCCGTCCACCATCGAGCGGCGCACCGGTCCCGTTTGAAAGGTTATTGTGTCCCCTGTCAACTGGTGGCAGCCCCACCTGCCATCTCACCGCCGTTTGGGAGGAAGCCTGGAAGTTCTCCCAAAATTGCACAGTTCGCCGAACTTTAACTCGTCGGATCTCCCTCCTCCGGCAACCAATCGATTAGATTTTTATCTCATTTTGAAGGTCTCCTTCCATTCTACAAACCATCCTAAAGATTTAACCCAAATCTTTGTGTGCTAGGAGAATCAAAGAAAAGAAATCCTAGGTTTTAAATTGGGATTTGCGTTTTTTTTGTTAAATTGAAGTGTTTAGGCTAAGAATTGGACTTTGTGGTGAATTAGAAAGTTGTTAGAAATGTCATTTAGATTGTGGTGGTCAAATTTGGTGGTCATTGGGAAACAGTGGCGTCGCATGAACAGTAACTGTGAACAGTAATTGTAAACATCGTTCTGCAAAAAGCATCAAACACGAACAATGTTCAATAAACAGTAACTATGAACAATGTTTAGTAAACAGTGAAACCCGAACAGTGTTCTGTAAAACAGTAAAACACGAACAGTTTCTGTGAACAGTGTTTGCAGTAATGAAATCGTCACCTGATATTTTATGTATCATTTTTCTAACCATTTTATCATGCTATTAGGTCACCGAGGAAACGAGTGAGGGAATCGCTTTCGGTGTCGTGGAAGTTGCACGCAGGAAATAAGGTGAGTAAACCTCAAAATGATCATAATTATCGAAGCAGTGTTATAATTATTGAATTTAGTTTGAGTTGTTACCATAGTCGTTGCATCACTAGTTATAAAAATTATTTAAAAAATATATATTTTGGTTTAAATTACATGAACTTGATCGTCTACAGTTCATGGGTAAGTGAAACGCTATTTTAATAAATGATTTTAAAAAAGTTTTATTGATTATGGACTATGGTGAATGTGAGTGAATCTCACTATGATAAGTCTACCTTTAGCGGTGACTTATATTTTTGAATTATTAAAAATAGTGAACTGTGACATTTATATAATATATTGGGTTGTGTATGTGTACGAAAATGGTAAAAACGATACATATATGGGTTGCTATATTATATAATGTTTCGGTTTTATTTCACATGTGAGATTATCATGATGTGACTATATTCATAATGTTGTGCAAGAGTAGCTTGGTTGTAGTACAATAACATGTGTGGATTGTTATTGTACGTGGTTTTAACATTGAGTCTTGATAAAACATTTTCTATCTTCGGACGTGTTGTAGTATAATAACATGTGTGGATTGTTATTGTACTTGGTTTTAACATTGAGTCTTGATAAAACGTTTTCTGATTTCGGACGTGTTGTAGTACAATAACATGTGTGGATTGTTATTTACGTGGTTTTAACAATGAGTCTTTTTAAAACGTTTTCTATCTTCGGACGTGTTGGCAGTAATCAGAACCAAAATTTGGCATGCTTTTCTAATTGGCCGGGGCCTAATGATACCCACATAACAAAACCAAAATTCTTGATTCCTCGATAGCTAGGGCCAGATTTAGAATCTGATACTGCGTTTGGCATCTCACTTTACTTACCATCACTTTTATGTATAAAAATTTCATATATTGCAATCCTGGAACAAATCTCTAGTTCTTGATTAGTTGATAATCTTGTATGTTTTAATCTACAAAGTTTAAACTGTTCCATAAGTTGATTGATCCGTATGGTAAGGATTTAATTTGTCTTGACATGCATCTTCGTAAAATTTGAATAATCCACATGTATCTTTTGCAAAATTTTGAACTTTTGATACTTAAAAGTACGTATAATGTCCGACGAAACGAGTGAGAAAATCGCTTTTGATATCGTGGAAGTTGCACACAGGAAATAAGGTGAGTAAACCTCACAATGATCATCATGATCGAAGTAATATTATAATATTAAATTTAGTTTGAGTTGTCACCGTAGTCGTTGCATCACTAGTTTATATAAATTATTTTAAAAATATGTTTTGGTTTAAATTACGTGAACTTGATTGTCTACAGTTCATGGGTAAGTGAAACACTATTTTAATAAAAGATTGTAAAAATGTTTTAGTGATTATGGAATATGGTGAATGTGAGTAAATCTCACTATGACGAGTCTACCCTTGCCGGTGACTCATATTTACGTTTTCTTAAAAATGATCGAACTATGACATGTATATAATATAGTAGGTTGTGTATGTGTATAAAGGGTGAATACGATACATATATATGAGTTGCTATATTATATACTGTTATGTTCTTATTTTAAAATGAGTCATACTGTGGCAACTATATTTATTTTATTTGAGCAAGAGTCGCTTGTTGTAGTAGAATAACATGGGTGAATTGTTATTGTACGTGGTTTTAATCATTGAGTTTTGCTAAAACGTTTTTTTTTGTCTTCAGACGTGCTTTTCTGTCTTCGGACTTTTTATGTGTGTTTTTGGACGTGTTTTTCTGTCTTCAGACATGTCTTCAGATGTGTTGGTATATCGGAACCTAGCCTTGTCCGGGTGACGGTTACGATGCAATTAGAGTTCTAGTCTGTCTGCCGGTGTACTGTATGAGGGGTAACAGATGAGTTACCTGCTTATGAGTACTCATATTTTTGGATATTAGGTGACAGTTGGGTTGCCCAATGTCTGGCGGCGTATTGCATGAAATGTAACAGATGAGTATCTGGGTCTCATGAGTAACCGTATTATAAATGTATTTGAGTAAATAGATAGGTTGCCTGATTTCTCATGAGCACTTATATTTTCAGATATTATTGGACAACCAGATGGGCAGTCCTATGACTCATGAGAACATTTATAATTAAATGTTTTCAGTATTTTCTCTTGTATACTATGTGTGTTATACTGTTGGCTTACTCATACGAGCTGCAAATCTTACCGGGTTTGTGTTTAAAACCCCGGTACACCTATTCGATGGTGTAGGGGATAGTTCTGCATGTGTGAATTAGCAGATTTAGAGGGCTTGCTCTGAAGATTGTCGAAGATTTCTTACTGCTGTTTGTTGGTGACGATTGAGTGAATTTTACATTTCCATTGGTTGTGTATTATTCAAGTCGACTGAGTCATACTGTAGACTCATTTTCGATACACTGTTATGATAAGATGATTTCAATATATTTGAGATTGTTTTAGAGTTTTCATGGATTCGAAATTCGGGGTCGTGACAATATATATATATATATATATATATACACACAAAAAAAGAGAAGGTTTTGGACAAGTTAGAACAAAACCAATCCTAACAACTAAAGGAGAACAAAACTAGCCATCTTTACAATAATCTAAAACCTCTAGAATTACTCCAAGACTATAGGACACAAATGTGGACCGAGCATCACACAAATGTGGACTGAGCATGATCTAGCATGTTTCATGATGAAGAAACAGATCGGAAGAGATTTAGCATTAAATACTTGAAACACGATATTGACTTCAACCACCGCCAACTGCTCCAACATACACAGCTATTTCAACAATAGATAATACAAGTACAGTGTAGCTCCAACATCTTTTGCCTAATCTTTCTTGCTTTCCTTCAAATTTTCGACATTTTCGACATTTTCTACATTTTCTTTAATAATCCATGAATTCTAACAAAAGTATGGCTTATATTAGCATAAATATAGACATTGCGATAATCACTCACAAATTTTATGAATCGTTTTTTCTCTCAGATCTCTGTAAATCACTGGTCTTTAACCCCAGTGATGCTGCTTGCTCTGTACGTATTAATTGTAGGCTCTGGTATTCGTCACCAATCTGAAGAGCACCGAGCACCCCTTAACTTTGGGACGAAAAGTCTACGGCAGTACAAGTTGCCATTTCGCTTACGATCGGTCTTCGTCTAACCTTTTTATTGCTGGTGCCAAATATTAGAGTGGAAGCAATTAAGCAAAGATAAGTAAGAACATGCATGTCATTTATGGTACAGCAATGATCGAAGGAACTGCAGACACAATATGGACGTTGATTAATTTAAATTCAACACTTCCAACGGTACGTTAGAAGTCAGCAGATATTTCCCTTTCAAGAAGAAAAGAAAGAAAAAGAACTCAGCATATACATTGATTGACTACATAATCAACTTTTTAATTTCTTTGCTTGTTCTTAAATCAAAGTATCGAACAAAAGTCAATCTCAATTGTTAATTTTTAAAACATCAATAGTAATTATTCATATACGTGTTGGCATATGATAATTAAGTCGAGTCCCATCATATCATCTTTGAAGATGTAAATAATTAGATGGAATGCGCGTATGATAAATTGATAATTAAGTGGAGTCACATCATAGCAGCTATGAAAATGTGCATTATTAGATTGAATTGAAAGCATTTCCCGGCCATCGAATTCCAAATTTCGTAAATCTTTTCCTTTGTTTTTGCCCAGACACCTCTCCATTTTGGTTGATCGCTTCATTTCAAGTCGATCAGCAAGCGTCAAGCGACCATGTTTATCACCCCAACCCTCAACATCTCATGTATAACTTGTATGAAGGGAAATCATCGTGATGAGGAAGGTAGCAACAAGAAGAAGCAATCAGGAGGGAAGGAAAACAATTCGGTAGTGCTGGAACTTTATAGAGGAATAACTGGTGGAGGTCCTTGGGATGATGGAATCCATGACGGCATCAGAGAGATCAACCTCGTTTATGGTAAATGCATCGACTCGATGTGTGTATTCTACGATAAAAATGGTGAGCTTGTCAAAGGCGAAAGGCGAGGAGGTCATGACATGTGCAGTGAATTCAACAAGCCCATAAGTTTTGCTGAGGTGAGTTTTCATATATGTTGGTATTCATATCTAAACCCCAACTCAGAGATATAGGGTATGCACTGAAGATTTAGCCAAACAGAGTACTATATGGAACATAAACATCAGAGTGCAGATGTTTCGTCATTTCTAAGCCATGCTGCCCGTGCATATACGCAAGTATGTAATAGTGTTATCTATGAATTGCAGATAAAGCTTGAGTACCCTGAGGAGTTTCTGGTGAGTATCAGTGGATACTATTCTGGGGTGAACTGGATAGTTGGAGATCCGGTCATCTTAAGGTCTCTCACATTTGAGAGCAATAATCGAACATTTGGACCATTTGGAGTTCAAGTTGGGACGCCCTTTAATTTTAGAGTACAAGATGGTGAGAAAATTGTTGGCTTTAAGGGAAGAGATGGATGGCACCTAGATGCAATTGGGTTTCATATATTAAAACCGCTGGATCTTTATGGAGGAACGTCCGGAGGAGGTCCTTGGGATGATGGAAGCTTTGATGGGATCAGATAAATCACCCTAGTCTATGGTCAATGCATCGACTCATTGTGTGTGGTGTATAAAAAAAATGGTGAGCTAATTATAGGCGACACGCATGGAGGTTATGACAAGGGCAGTGATCTTCATAAACCTCTGAATACGGTTCAGGTAAGCTTCATGTTTTGGTTCTCGTCACTTCTCTGATACATAACTAGACCCTAGTTCATAGAAATTGAATATGCACCATGGATTAATTTCGTCAAAAACCAATATGCATGTAACACATATAGTTGCTCATCACATAATGAGTATTATTTGTGATGCATTACAGATAAAGTTGGAATACCCAAATGAGTTTTTGGTGAGTGTCACCGGACATTATTGTGGGGTGACCTGGATAGTCGGCGCTCCGGTGGTGTTACGGTCACTTGAATTTAAGAGCAATAGAAGAACATTTGGACCATTTGGAATACAAGTCAGCACACCCTTTACTTTTAGAGTAAAAGACGGAGAGGAAATTGTTGGGTTTTTTTTTTGATGGAAAAGAAAAACTTATAGACAAAAGCCTCTAGGATATCCAGAGTTTACAAGATCAAATAATAAGGCTCTAGAAGCCTCAAATGGTACCCTATCATTCCAACATAGAGTAGAAGTGCTAGAATGACCTAAATTAGCTAAAGCATCAGCCACAAAGTTGGCCTCACGAAAAACATGAGTAAAGATAATAGAATCAAAGCTCGTAGCAATCCTTCGAATGTCTTCTACAAGCTTGATTATCCTCCATGGTGGATCAATTTGACCATTTACTGCATCAATCACAAGCTTCGAGTCTCCTTCAACTTCAAGCTTCATAAGTCCCTTAGCCTTTGCATCAATAAGGCTGTCTCTCAGTGCAAGCGCCTCTACAACAGGAACCGAGGCTCTTCCCACGGAACTGGCTACAGCAGAGAGTGGTCTTCCATTTGCATCTTGGATAACAAAGCCACTAGCCGCTGAATTTCTATTAACTGAACCATCAAAATTGATCTTAACACAAGAGCTAGATTAATGCAATTCATAAATAATGAATTAGCTGCCATGGTTGTTGCTAATGGATTAGCTACTGTTCCTATAAAGATTCTATCATTTCTGGTCTTCCGGATCTGCCAACAAATAATCATTATTCTTGCAAATAAATCAGCATCATACGGCTGAGTAATAAAAATTTCCTTAAAAACTTTAAAATAACCTTCTTCCAAGTCAATTGGGGAGACAATATTAGATAATCTCCAAATTTCTTTTGTAAAGTCACAATAACCAAACAAATGGTCAGCAGTTTCATTGTCATTAGAACAAAGAGGGCAAGAGTTATCATCAATCATACCGAATCGGGATAATCTATCCCTAGTTTTAAGTCTTCCTCTAATGAGTAACCAACCAAAAACTTTAATTTTTGGTTGTATATCAAGTTTCCACATCTTATTTAAAAGCTGAATTTGATCATGTTTATGCACCTGATCATATTGCATCCAAGTGGCAGACTTAATTGAAAACTTACCATTTGAAGAGGGCCCCCAAACAAAGCTATCCTCCTATTCAGAAACTGGTATAGGAATACCAAGTATATATTTAACAACATCTTGATCCAAAATATCAGTAAGTTTACCTCTGTTCCACATGCCATTACTAATATAATCTTCAACAGATTCATCCAAATTAATATTACTATGTATATCAGATGGTAGAAGATTTAACAAGGGGTAATCAAAAACCCAATTAAAAGTCTAAAATTTAATTTGCGTACCATTTCCAACGATCCACCTCATTCCTTTCAAAATCAAATCCCTAGTGTCCAAGATTCCATTCCAAGCTTTAGAATTCATCTGCTTCTTCCTGGCTTGGAAAAAAGAAACTTTAGATAAATATTTTTTCTTGATAATTTGTGACCACCAATTTTGCTCGTCAGTAATCACTTTCCAAGCAAGCTTGGCTAAAGCTGCATTGTTAAAGAAAGCTGCAGGTCTAATACCCAAACCCCCTACAGACTTGGGTTGGCATACTTGTTCCCAAGCTACAGGAGGGCATTTCATATTGGAACCCCAGAAAAAATCCCTAAAGTGTTTATCTATGCTCATAGTGAGCTTTTTTGGGCATTTAAAACAAGACATAACATGATTAGGTACAGAAGCCAAGTTTGACTTTATAAGGGTCAATCTCCCTGCTCTTGAGAGCGTTCCCTTTTTCCAGCCTGCAAGCTTGTTGGTAATCTTAAGTAGTAATTCTTTTGCATTGATATGATCTTTCCAAAAAAGAACATTATGAATACCAAGATAACGGCCAATAGTGGATTTATGTTGGATGTTCATAATATTAACTATTTCATTCTTGAGAGCAGAGTTTACCTTTAGAGAGAAATATAGAGAAGACTTGTGGTAGTTAATTCTCTATCCTGAAGCATTTGAAAAAAGGTTAAGTATTGCAGCAACATTTCTAGCACCTTTCTTGGTGGCCTTTGCAAAAATTAAACAATCATCAGCAAACATTAAATTAGATGGATGGCACCTAGATGCAATGGTTGGCACTAGATGCAATTGGGCAGCCCGGCCCATCGGCTGTGTGTGCAATGGTACATGGTCAATTTTTTTAGAAGATTAAAAAACAATTTGTAACAATTAAATTAGTCATTATCTCACATTATTCCCAAACGTGCTGTTACTATACTCATTTCTCTGTCTTTTTTCTTTATTTCCAGACGTGCTCTCTCTCTCATGCCTCTCTTTTCTTTTCTTTTTCTTTTCCTTTATGCTTTATTCTCCACTCTCCCAACGTGTTCTCCCACTCTCCTCCATCTCCTTTCTTCTTTTCTCCTTTTCCTTTATGCTTTATTCCCACTTTCTGCTCTCCCACTCTCCTGCCTCTCATTTCTTCTCTTCTCCTCTCCCATTCTCCTGCCTCTCTTTTCGTCTCTTCTCCTCTCCCACTCTCCTTCCTCAAGACTTCGACCTTGACAAGAACGACGGGATCAACTGATTTTTTGTCTTCTGGGAATCTAAGTCCAATCGGCAAGCCTCCAAGTCTCCACTCTCTAAAATTCAAATCCAAGGTATGTTAGTTACTTAGCTAGTCTGAATTGAGTGCTTGTTTTTTGAAATTTTTTCATAATGAATTGATTGAACCACCAATTGTATTATTGTATTAGATTGAATTTTGATGTTGAATTGTTGATATTGGTCTTGAATTAGATTTTAATTTGTATTAGATTAAATTGATAATTAAACTTTGTTTGAATATATTCTGTTTTTTGTTTTGAATTTTAAAAATGTTATAATGAGTTCATCTGGTAGTTCCAGACGCAAAAGAAAAAGGGAAGGGGACAAGTTTATTCAAAGTCAATCAGGAGCTATGGACACATTTGCTTTTAAAGTCAATCTATTATGCTTTTATATAAAATTTGCTTTCAGTTTTTTTTTATGATCTTAATTGTTGGTCTGCTTACTCACTCTGGTAATATATATGTCAAGGATATATAATGGGTTACATTTGATATTTCGCACAAGGCTTCCAAATATGACGGACCGGCCCTGCAATTGGGTTCCATACATCTCGTGTCCCCGAAAGAGGACTCTTCGTGGGAGTTCGGAAGGGTTTTTGGAAAGCTTATTAATCTTTGGTTAAGCTTACTACACCTCTTACAGGTGTTGAGTGTACATGATAAGCTTGTAACAATCATTTAGAGTGTGAAGCAAATGAGATACGGATAATCCGATCAGCATGATAGGAGTCTCAGTAGTCAATACCATTTAAGATTTAACGAGGGCAACTTCAGGGCCAAATCTGAGATTTTGAGACCTGATGCGAGTTTTATAAATGGTGTCCTCTAAAAGCAATCCATTAGAGTTGTGATTTGGTTTCAACGCTATAAGTGTTACTTACAGAATATCATATATGTAGATAACATATTCCAAATCTTTGAAATTTCTGAAACGCTAAATATCTCTTGTATTTAGATAATACAATATTGTCTTGGTACCTAGGGTTTGTACCTTTTGTAAGCAAATGAGTATATATCCTTAATTAGATCTTAAACTTAGGGTAGACTCTTATTAATTTATTGCAGACATGCAACCTTATTATACATAGGTATTATGATACCCTTACTAAAAAACATGTATTGTAATACCCAAACTAAGACGGGAATGTTATAAATTAGAGGATTGTAGATCTCTTTCGATTTAAAAAAAACTAAAACTAAGACGTGAAAATTATAAGAATAGGAACAAAGAAGAGAATGAATAGTTGTTACTCATGCGCAAGTCACTTCTCTCTCTCTCTCATGCGTACTCTATACCGCTTGTTGTTGTCATTCTATTTTTAACACTCCCTGGTATAGTGAATTCTTGTCCGAAAGCAATATATATTTTTAGATTGCTACAAAGAATTTATTGTTGTAGGAAAAATGAAATGATCTACTCATCTCATTGATAATACCATTTATATAGGGATCAAGATTATATAGAAATAAATGGTAATTACAATGATAATTAAAGATACATAATGGTGATTGATCCGTTACATCCGTTGACCATAAACGTTATTCACTTATTCCTTTATTTGCATTAACGAAGGCACACTAATGGTGTTTTTCGTTCAACACTCCCCATTGTGCCGAGTTTTAAAAATATAATGGTGCATAAGATGTTGCCTCATTAAAAACCTTGCCAAGTAACAAAACCCAATGGGAGAAAATAAAACCTTAGTCGAAGGAGAAAAGAGCACAACACTCCTATTACATTTAAGATTAGCATATATGTGCTAGACTCCCCTTGATGTCTGCACCTCCTCCTAATCTTCACATTAATCATGGGAGCTTTGATAACTTTTGCATATTTAATTATGTGTTTTATTTGGTACGTATTTATTTACGCCAAAAATGTAACGACGTGGATAGTATTCATTCTCATCATGTCGTTTTCTATTTTTTTTATAGGGACTATAAACCTAAACCTTTAAGTATTGTTGTTGCGTGGGCGCTAAGGTATACAACGAATGAGAGGTCGAGTCAAGTATATTGTGTTAAGTGCAATAATGCGTCTTTGCACTTGTATATGGAATCTCATTTCTCAACACTTATTCGTCATCTTTCAATTAGACGAAAACGGATCTATTTTTAAAGACTTCGACTGATCATGAGAGCTATGGAAGCCTCACTTTTAACCTTTAGAGTACTTAAAAGCCGATTGATGGTTTAATCATCAATATTACAGTCTTCAAGATCCATTTTGAGATTGTGTCTTCCCAATGATATTTTTCATTCTTGACTTAGGATTTGTAATGGCGACATCTTTTTAGTTCATTAAAAGACTCTGCAAATATATATTGAATACGCAATGACATAACACATCTTATCCCTATTCATAATTAAGTATTTTACTTCGTTAACGTTTCAATTCTTTTTGTAACACTACGTGATCTAGAACCATTTCTTGGGTGGATAAAGTCTGTTCTATGACTTTCATGTATATCTATTAATTTTGATCCCTATAGAGATACCTTATTTCACCATTCATAAGCTGCATTTGTCAGTTTTTCAGAAACTACCAAACTGATAAGGTAGTGGAGTGCAATGACTTCCATTACGAGAATATCTCTTTATGGTCCATTACAAAAGAATATTTCATCGTAGTTGATTCCAGTGCGTTTGTGAGAGACCTTGCGCCATAAGGTCAGTCTATACTCTTAATTCTCATACGCATTCTAACAAAGATATATGATAGAGTTTACACTTGCAGTGTCGGCTTCACCTGCCCAAATACCTATCTCTTTGTTAGTGCACTTTAGTTCATGCTGGATCGCTTCTTTCCATTGGGCCAAAGTTACTACGTTGTTATTTCTCAACGAAGTATGGTTCGATATGAAGACTCAATATCCTACATCCTCATGTGGTTTGTATTTGGTTGAGATCTCTATATATTCAAGAATTTGTTCTAACATCTGAGGCGTTCCCCCAGTGATAACCAAAATCCAGGCATTCTCATGAGGCGGATTTGAGATTATGGATCAATGGATCCAATTGTGCCAAACTCGTTTTCTTCCTTTAATCGAGTATATATCGAACATAAGGTGGTCTCCCCCTCTTCCTTGGTGAGCCACGGCCTATGACCCCATTTATGCCACTTTATGGTGCCAACATGCCACCATTTATGGTGGCAACGCAATGCCCAATTCCTTTTGGATGGCGTTATGTCCTCTTCTTAGGACATTGAACCTTGCAAGCATATTTGCAGCTAATATCTGTGATCTCATCACTTTGTGCAATAGTGAGGATCAATATGAGACACAGTGGGGACAAACCACGACAATTCCTGTCGTTCCATTTGAACATTCTTTGTTCTTATCTCCCCCTAACGACAGGAAGAATGTCTTATCAAAGTGATATTCCACATATCTAGCGGAAAAAGAGATCCCTTGTCAAAGTTGCAATATAACAGACTATCTGGATGCTCATCTCCAATAAGAACATTTATTCACAGTAATTGGCTTCACCAGTATGCAATGTGGCATCGCAATTTGGCACGTAGGTTAATTTAGTTGATCTCAAAGATTCTAGATCTGTGTCAATCCTTACGAGCTCAAGTATTTCGATTCTTCGATGTTATCGATTGTAATTCCTTTTACAATGATTAAGGTGATAGCAAAAAGCTAGTGAGTAATAATTTGTTTGTGCAAAAATTACATTACCATAAACGAAAAGATTGGTGCGCATTACAATTTACCAATATCAAGACTAGTACTTTAGTCATCTTCCGTGAGACTAAGTGGGTTTGTAACTAGGATAAGTAACATTAGTTTTAGTAGTGAATGGTGTAATGACACGTGACCAGCGTCTCAACACATCAACTAACACCATAAATTATTTAAAGTGTCCGCAAGTTGGTTGAATTAATCCACATAATTTTCGTTAGATTCAATCCTTGAACACAGTGAGAATACATGTCCTTTGCATAGGATGATCTCAATCCAAATTTCTTTAAGAAATTGATAAGATTTGAATGATTAGTTTTACATACCTAATTATAATGGATATAAGAAGCATAATATGGTGTTAGTGCATATACTTATGCATCAAAAATATCATTATTCCATCTTAGGGGAGCGACGAAATCTGGGGATGAAATTACATCTTCAATTCCTCCATAAAAATAAATTTAAGGATTTTGACAGTACTTTGTTTCCTTAGTTCTTACTTCTATTTTATCCAAAAAATATGAGTGTCCTGGTGTAACTCCTTTCATATACGGACACATATAGCACAACCTGTGTATCCCAGTAAATCGTGTCAAAGCCCAAATATGCCAAAATCCTGAAGGTCAATTTCTTTTGACGTTATTGGATTTATTAAGCAGTTTCATATATACTTGCTAAATGGACATATGAACTTCTCTAATACTCGGTTACATCTGCAGTCATTAGAGATAGTGCAAAAGAAGTAAATTGTAATCTCAGTTATTATTTTCACATGAAATAGTCGTTGACATAAATACTCCAAACATTGAAAGGTCATATTCTCTCTTGTTGGCTCTTGTTACACAAGATGCCAATGAGGTATATAGTTAAGACATAAAAATGGAATATCAACTCAAATGTTTAAGTGAATTGATAGTATCGTAAAACAATATTTCCATTCCATAAGGTATGTACATTATGAATCCCGAAGGATTTATAATTAGTGATCGTTGATTAATATTATTTGGTATATCCACGGATATAGTACTATTGTTCTTCAGTACTATTGCCGTGAGGATCGCATAATGCATTTTTTTATTTAGTTATCCATATCATACTAATTTTTTGTGAAGTTGCTTTATTTTATGCGGTACTTCGCAAAGTCAAAATATTAAAAATTGAACCACGTATATCTTGATTAATATTCGAATATTCTCAATTTATTGAAAAAAATTCATTACTTTGGTTATATGTGCATGATTGTATCAAGGTCTTGTCCAATCCAAAGGTACTTAATACCAAAATTTTAGGCATATATAATAGCCATTACAATTATATCTTGAAAACTAGTGACAGACTGTAATCGAAGTCTGAAACAGTTTGAATTGACATAGATTTATGTCGCTCTTAAAATTGAGGAGCTTTTTTTCTCGTAGTTTGATATTGAATATACTTTTTCAAATTGTAGTACTCTCATTACTCTACACTCTTTTTGTAAGAGGGCATTCAATTGCTCATATCATATCTCCAATTGCCATGGATCGGTTTGTATGAACCTACATGTTCATAATATTTGCCATTTGCTTTAGGGTTATTTCTTCATTATTATCCATAGTTCATTCTGAGAAGTTTTTCTCTCTTATTTGAAAGACATTTCTTTGTCTTGAGAGACATTTCTTTATCATTCAAGATTTTAAATATGCTTCTAAGTTACTTATAGGAAAACATGTTTGCATAATTCGATCATTGTTGAGCCTTGGTTGGCTTGTAGGGTAAGTTGGTACTCAAATTCATTAGAGTCCAATGTATGTTGTGCTGGTTTAACCAACTGTAGATAGAGTATGAGACTTGTTAGTTTCGCAGTATAAAACCGTAAATAGACCTACACGAAAATTAAACATACCAAGATACATTATGGCCACTTTAGAGCTTTATGAAGTTGCTTTATCACAATAAAGATATATAATGTAATTAATTTCCAAGAAATACAAATCATATTGCAAGACCGATAATTGAAATGGTCGTATTTTTCGATGCTTCATGAAAATACTTTATCACAAGAATATGGTTGTCCTCTCTTTGTTTTTGAATTATGAAATTTCGTTATCATGACAATTCTCATATCATATGCTAAATAACATAATTATAAAAATTATATAAACATAGCATATGCAACAAATAGAGCATATCATTTAACATGGTTAAGTAATTTACAAGACTTAGGCAATTATTGTATTTATGATACATGTCAATGATCATGTATAAATATATAATGCTTAAAAATTTAAATCATAATATCACGATTTAATGACATGCTAAGTAATTAAATTTTGATAAAAAAAACATAGCATATAACATGAATAATAGTTAGAGAGTACTTTGCTCATATAACATATATAATTTCATTTATATGAATGAAATGCAATAAAACCGACAATACTAATTTAGATCTTACTTGTCAGTTTGCCAAATAAACTGCATATTTAAGTGATTCTTGATCTCATGATTCCATGTTGCTCGTCACATGGTTATAAATAAATCACATGCAAAAAACAACAATACTATATGATTAGTCACTTTAATCATATGTAATGAAATTGCATTTGATTTTAATTTACCTTATTCAATAAAGGTAATAAATAATATATAAAAAGTAAAGTGGATTGCACATTTACAATTTACACAGTAGTTGTTAAATTGAGATTAGTAACAATGAATAGTAAATATGATTCACTGAGCGGCAAAAGTAATAAAATAATTACCTTTAACTGTTTACCATAAGAGGTAATTAATTTTTTTAATAATTAAAGATAAAAACCTTTTTTTTCATGGGTCGGGTCGGGTCGACGGATCCGATTTAGGAGTCGCCGGGTCGAGGTCTGCAACCGCAGATCTGAGTCAAGCGTCGTCGGATTTGTAAATTTGCCAAATAACTGCCTGTAATTGTGGTTTCTTTTCACGTTCAATTGAATCATCGCATTTCTCGCATTAATCGTCGTAGTGTAAGTGATACGTTACATACAAAAGAATTAGAATTATATGATTAGCTCACATTTAATCATATAACAAATACTAATTCACAACAGAGAGTAGTAAATAGTTATATAGTAAATTAAATGATTATGTCACATTTAATCATAATTTCTATTTAAATTAAGTGAATAGAAAATATGATTCATGTAATAACTTAAATTACCTTGTCAATTATACCAGAAAGAGGTAAACATATTTCTTTATGTTCTTGGGTCGAATTTGGGGCGACGAGCGGACTAAGTTGGGTCGAGTTCATCGATCTGAAAAAAACTATGTTGCAGCAGCGTTCAGTCGATGGAGGGGAGCGATGGTGGAAGGATGCCGACGGTGAGAACAAAGAAAGATGTGGGTGCCCAGATAAGAAATCTTGGTGATTTTCTGCCTTCTTCGTCTTCTTCTATAAAAATTCTTTTCAGCAGAAGCTATGGTTTCGATCTAGGTTTTCATGTTATTTTCTTTGGCTAAAACTCAAATCTAAAGCAAACGTGCTGATAACGTGTTGTAGGGAAAATGAAATGATTTACTCATCTCATTGATAATACCCTTTATATGGGATCAAGATTACATAGAAATAAATGGTAATTATAATGATAATTAAGGCTACATAATGGTGATTGATCCGTTACATCCGTTGACCATAAACGTTATTAACTTATTCCTTTATTTGCATTAACGAAGGCACACTAATGATATTTTTCCTTCAACATCTATATATTGTTTGCTGATTCTGTAAAGAGGTGGAACAATATAACAAACTAAGAATTGATTTTCAAATCTTCGTAAGTAACTCATTGGAAAAGTCATATAGGAAGTATAAAGCCAATCATACTCCAAGCTCTAGCAATGAGAATTGAAAGACTACAAAATCAAAAGTCAAGGTAAGCGTCTTGCTGAATATGAATTGGAGAAGTTTGATTTTATGGTAAGGATGGTTATTTGGTTTCAAATGTTGAACAATCAGGTGAAGAAATTTTTAGAATAATTGAATAATTCACATGTATCTTTGCAAAATTTTGAACTTTTGATACTTAAAGGTACGTATAATTCTCTTAATAATTCGTTTTCTAGCTAGTCGATCTGTTAGATGTTGAACAGAGAAAAATTGGTGAACCTTGTTCTATGCAGGAGAGTGGGAAGGAGAATTCAGGTAGGAAGAAGAAGACGATTGTATTGGGACCATGGGGAGGCAATGGTGGAAATGCTTGGGATGATGGGCTATATCAAGGGGTGAGAGAAGTCACTCTCATCTATGGCCATTGCATCGACTCCATTGTTGTGGTATATGATAAAAACGGTAAGCCTGTTACATCAGAAAAGCATGGTGGTCTTGGAGGCAATCAAACAGCCGAGGTCAGCTTCAAAACTCATAGTAGAGAGCCATGGTTTTATGCTAGTATTTACAGTAATGATAACCTATATGTGTGTGAACGAGAATCTGACAACAAACGAGAATGTAGACACGTGTAAGAATAAAATTTAATTTATTGATAATCAAGCTGGGGGTTACAATCTTTGTGAACTCCTCTGATTCTATCTCCACATGTAACTTGGCTCAAGAGTGACGTGCACTTGATCTTAAGAATTTGTGTTTAATTTTGATTTGGATTTGATGAAGAATGAACGATTTAGTAGCTTGATGATTCTTTGTGGACTTGAGTTCGGATTTGGACTTGATGATGAACGATCGATTTGATAGCTTAATGATTCTTCGTGGACGTGAGTTTGGATTTGGATTTGATGAAGAACGATCGATTTGACAGCTTAATGATTCTTCATGAATTTGGGAGACTTCGGGACTTCTCGAGAATGATCTTGCTTAAGTGATTTTCTCTCTTCTTCTCAAGTCCTCATTCTCTTCATGTTGGAAGGGGTATTTATAGTGTCAAGGCTTCTATTTTATAGAATATTTTAATGACACTAAAATAATAAATTTCTTTAATTGTATAATTAAATCAATATGTATTTTCTTATTAATTTAAAATTAGTTATTCTCATAACTAAATTAATTAGAAAATACATATTGATTTAATTATAACCGTTAAAGAATTTATTAATTTAATCAAATGTCCGATTACCATTTCGAATCGTTAATAACATTCAATTTTTTATTTAAGTCGGAATCACGTAACTTCAATTATGATCATATGTTTATATGCTGACATGAGTTTTATTCAGATCCGCACCAACTTTTTGACTTTTAGGGCCACGTGTGCAATTTTGTCGGGTTCTTGGTTGATTTAGTTTTTTAATGAAGATGATTTACTTCATTAAATTTCATCTGTCTACAAATGCCCTCATTTTAAGTCGCGCTGCAACCATGTCGTCGTCACGTGCCGAAAGCGCAGCTTGAAGTATGCACTTTGATTTGGAGAATTTGTGGAGCTAGCTTCCGAGGCTCCATAAATTTTGTAGTAATCTTTCCATTATATATTTTAATCAGATGAATCTAATTTTAAAAATCTTTCCATCCACCACCGAAAACATCTACGCCCTCGCGACAGTAATGCCGAAAAGTACCGGAATTCATGGTCCACAGTAATACTCATCTTGTTCATGATGGTACAAAGAATGAGGTCAATGTTATCATTGATGTCCATGAACAAAGTCACATGCTCATCGTCTTTTTAGTTCCCATTTTGGCCAAGGATAAACAAATGCATCATACAGTTTATTTTAGCCAAGCATCTCAACAAACAACAGTCTGGCAGCTCAAATCCTCCATTTTTGGCAAATATCACTCATTAACATATTGTAAGTGCGAGTAGGGCCATTTTCCATCATTCTGTCCTATAAAGTTCATTGTAATCTCCTATTTAATCTCATACAATCTTCTAATTCAACACACAGAAGAAAGGAAGGTAGCCTCCCGTGACTTGAAACTTCTATTCCGCAACCACGTACTAACGTCTCTGGTGTTTTGTTTCTTCTTCAGGTAGCTTCTCGGCAAAGTGAGGGACCAAAATTCATGCATTTCAATAAATTAATATACAGCAATTTGGAATTCTGACCCATTCAATCCAGGTTGCGAACAACAAAACTTCACCACAGATATCAAGAATACTAGAATCAAGCTGAAGCAGACTTCGCGATCGAAGCACGACGAAGAACAACACGGCCTCAGAAATTTTCAACATCCAAATTCCTCAAAACTTCGTCCAATCCAAGAACTAATGACACATACTTGTCTAGCACGAAGAGGAGAAGAAGAAAAATACCGGAGTTGACCTAAACGGTGGCCAGAGAGGCGATCGGAGACACTGGAAAAGCCGGCTGGTTTCTCCCTTGGTTCTCTTGCTTCCGGCGACGATAAGGCCATCCACGGCTGGAAGGGAGACGAAGATGGCGAGATGGTCACAATGCGGGTGGTGCGTCGGCCGGAGGTGCCCCGACGGCGGAGATCGATGCCCAAGTGTGTGACGGGTTGAGGTGCGTCCGAGCTGCTTCCGGCGGCTCCTGCTCGAGTCTGCCGGACGGAGGGAGGAGGGTGTCAGCGACGAGGTCACAGCGCTTGTGGTGCGCCGAAGGTGTGGGCAAGGTTGGTGAAGGGGGCGCTTGCTCCTGGCTGTTGTGCGGGTGCGAGCTTCAGCTTGGGCTCGTGTTTTAATGCGATCCCTTTTTTTTTAAACTCTGACTTTGACTTTTGACTTTTGACCCCTTTTTTAGTATGACTTTGACTTTTGATATTTGATTTTTTTTACTGGTCTGACTTTGACCCTTTTTTTTTCTTGTAGGATTTTGACAACAATCTGAGAGTCGCGATCAATCTAGCCATTCGACTACTTTCGAAACGAGTTGATTTCTAGCAGATTTGAAGAACGTTAACTACCTAATTGGTTGACTGCTTTCATTTCATAGACTTGACAGCACACAATAAAAGCGTTTTAGGCTTTACGCATCACATTCACCACGACGACTTTCAAGAGTTTGAAGAACGTAAACGGCATAATCGCTTGACTGCTTTCATTTTATAGACTTGATAACACTCAATAAAAGCATTTTAGGCTTTACACATCACATTCAGCATGGCGGCTTTCAAAAGGTTCAAAGACGGGATGATCACTATCCTCGACGATGTTGAAGATGAGCAACAAGAAGGCACCAATTTAACTGTATATCCCTCTCTCACTGGGCCATTCGCCTTTGAAGCTCCATTTTATGGCAGCTCAACTCCCGTCTCGCAGTGGTCTTACGCAGTGAATTGCCAAGTAGCCAGCTTCCAATCACCCAAGTTAGGCAACAAGGAGCTAAGTTCAGACTTTTTGATGTTGACTGCACATCGTGACAAAGATGCTCCTATGGAGTCGTTCAAGCTTCTCCACGACTCTATATCTAACAACTCTGTGTGATAGGGTATGTTTCAAACTACCAACGGCTTTACCTATACAGAGTGCTACTGGGAGTGGGTAGAAGGCGGGCCTCATTCGAGCAGTGTTTGCGTCATTATTCAGCTATGATCGTGTTGCTCCCGTGGTGCGAGCTTTTTGTGAATATTGGTGCCCTTCTATGAACACTCTACACACATCGCAAGGGGAGATGTCTATATCTCTTTTGGACCTTGAGTATATTGGAGGCTTGCTTATCCTTGGCAGGTTTTATGACGAAGTCGTTCCACCCATTGATGAGTTTTCTGCAAAGAGCAAACAATGGGAGCTTCTCATCCCCAAAACCTGTTGTTATTTGTTTCTTGCTTACCATAGATTGTGTAAGATAGAGCGTAGCAACGTGAAGATAACTACATGGATACGGTATTGGTATAAAAGAAAGATGAGATACAAGAGACCTCCTGCCAAGATGAGATACGGGAATTCGCCAGCGAACTCTGGAAGACCTTTCACCATTCGAGAATTTAGGCGTAGAAGAAGCAATCATGAAATATGTTTACCTCTCTGCCTTTTATGCGTGTTGGCTTCATTTGTTCGTATTCCTGAAGAATGATGCAGGTTTTATTCATGCAGGAGTTTTTAAGATCGCTTACAGAATGCCCCGAGGTCAGAACTATTGTCTGGCGGTTCCCGTATTGGCGAATATATATCAAGGTTTGAATGCCATATCTGTCTCTAATGATCCAGGAAGTTGTCCAACCACGCTTCCTTTTCATTACTTGTACGGGTGGTTGGGCGAATATTTTGGCACCCATTTCTTCTCTCGACATCCAGAAAGCTTCAGGCTCTTGATGGTCCATATTTTAGGGGAATTTTCGGCAAGACATTTTGAGGATGGGTAGGCCCATGCCTTATTCACTGCTTGTGATGACGTGCAGATAGAACGATTTGCCAAAACTCTGAGTGTGCGCAAACGGATTGTGGACACCCATGGAGCCTCTCCTTCGGATTCTGCCTATCTGATTAGTCTTTGCTCCGGATTTGTGTCCTTGTGGCAAGTTAGTCGGCAAGTAATCGAACCCTATAGCCCTCAACGATTCAGCCGACAATTCGGATATGTTCAGGGTGTTCCCGGAGGTTCCCACGAAGATCGTCGGCCCGTAACTTTGGCTTGTTCATACTTGTTTTGGGATAATTTGACGAAGCTCGGCATAAAGGTGAGGCGATCCTGCCTATGAAAAGCGACATCACGAAGCTTATGGGTACTCAGGACTACGTCCAATGGTGGTTCAAAGTTCATCATCGTGCATTGAAGAAGCCTATGAAGATAATCATTGTGAATTTGCAGCAACAAGAGCCTCCAAAAGCTAAAGGAGACGACCGTGCGACAACTCATTTTCAAATTTTGGTCAACGTCCAGCTTTGCCCCCCGGTTAATAACTATCAGGTTCCACCTCCTCCAATTTTGGAAGGAATCAGAGATTCATCAGATTCTCGCCCCAAACCGAAGGAGAAGGTCGCTACATCCAGAAGGCATAACGGAAGCTGCAGTAGTGCCCACAGTGACGTGCACTTCAAATGTCAAAAGAGGAATGATGCTGATCTTGGCCCTATTTACTACAATCCCGCGCATGTTGAGGTATTCACTTGAACATTTTTGTTGTAGTTGCTTTTGTACTTGTCCCATTTAGTTATGTTGAATGTATCATATTCAACAGTTCACTTATTGCCGACTTGACCCGATTTTGTTCCTCCCAGCTTGAAGATATCGGTTATTTTGATGAACTCTGCCCAGGTGACAGCGTTCAATTTCTTTTTGAGGAGTGTGCAGCTAATACTCCCCAGAAAAAAAAAGTACGTCGAAAGGAGAGTACAAAGCCTTCAGAAAGCAATATTTCTTGAAGCTTCTGTGTGCGATATTGAGATAGTGGATACAAGTCAATGGCTCTACAACATCCGCATAAAAGCAGCTACAGAAGTTTGTGCAAAGATAGAAGGCTTGATAGCGACGTATTCTCTTAAGATGATTATTGCTGGGAAGAATGAACTTGATATGTTGACGAATGAACTTAGCAAATATGAAGTCGACCCATCAACAATCAACAACAAATTGGAGCAGTTGAGGACAAGCCTTACCCTGTATGACTCGGTAAGACTTGCATGCACTCACAAATGCGCCATGGGCACAAGCGCCCAAAAATTATTTGAGACAGAGTCTGAAATCACGACAGCTTAAGAGATTCGACAAAATACTTTTGATAAGCGTCAGTCTACACTTGAGTCCCTTGAGAACTTGAAGAAAGAACAATAAAAGCTAGAGCAGACGTTGGACTCGCTAGATGTGGACCTTCTTCTTCACGATGCAAGACTTATTGATCTAGAACAGAAGAAGTGCCAAATCCGAGAGATTCCAGAACTGACTGCAGCAGAGATTGAAGAGGTAAAGAAGTTGCGAGCTAGTTTTGAAGAACATCGTAGTAGCTTCAAGTGTTTGACCTGGATATGATAGCTGGCTTGAATGATCGAGACTTGCTCTTTTTTTTTGTTATGTTTTTTTTTCAATCATCTTGTAATAAGTCGATTTTGAAATTCAACATATTATCAGTGAAATAAGAATTTGTTTTATCATTTGATGGACAAACCCTTATTTTTATTTTGGTGTGACTGAATTTAAGATTGTTATTCTCAAGCTGCCTACGTATCATTCTAAAGAAGGAATCAAGTCATCACGTAGTTCAAGGTTTTTTTTTTGCCTCGTGCAGTTTAAGCTCATGCAGGCGTGGAGCATTTTTTTTGTCTAATGCAGTTTAGGCTCGTGCTGACTTGGAGCATACATTGACGTTTTCAAGCATGGTACTTTTTCAAGAACTTGTCGTTGATGGGACCGATCCTCAGACCGTCTTCCATCACAATTTTATAAGCCTCATTGGTGTTTACTTCTTTGACAACGTAAGGACCATCCCACTTTGACTTGAATTTGGAGTCAGTCTTGTGCGTCATAATGATGGGTCTTCGAACAACAAGAACTAAATCATCAACTTGAAAATGACCGTGGTCGAACACCTTTGTTGAAGGCATGTGACATCTGAGCTTGGTAGCATTCCAGGTGTTGTTGTGCATCAAGCCTCTTCTCGTCCAAAGCTTCTAACTCTTGAAGGTGCAACTTGACATTTTCCTCATTTGTGAGACTTTCTTGCAAAGCGATTCTCGATGACGAAATTTCTTTCTCTAATGGTAACACGGCTTCGACACCATAGACGAGATAATAAGGTGTAGCATTTATGGCTGTCCGATACGTTATTCTATAAGCCCAGAGGGCTTCGCCCAGAATCTCATGTCAATCCCTCTACTTCTTGCTGACAGTTTTCTTCAGAATGTTACAAAGTGTTTTATTGAATGCTTCTCCCAAACCATTTTCCGGGGCGTTGTACATCGAAGAGAAGTGAAGTTTGAAGTGGAATTTCTTGCTCAACTTTTCTGTTGCGGTATTGGAGAAGTACTTGGCGTTGTCTGTGATGATGCATCGCGGTATACCATAGCATTGTATAATGCTTCCCGTAATGAAGTCCACAATATTTTCTTTCTTTATTTCTTTGAGCAGTATCGCCTCTGCCCACTTTGAGAAGGAATCTGTGGCTGCCAGAATGTACATATGACCAGCCAATAATTTCGGAGTGATGGGTCTAATTGCATCTATTCCCCAGACGTCGAATGGGTGCGAAGCAATTGTCGGATGCAACAGCTCACGTGGCTGATGAATGAATTTGGCATGAAACTGACAAGCTTGGTATTTTTGCGCATACTCCATACAATCCTTGACCATGGTGGGCCAATAATACCCTAGTCGTCTTACTTGAATATATAACTTTGGTCCTGACTAATGTGCTCCACACACTCCAGAATGAACCTCTTCCATGGCTTTGACCGCTTCATGTTTTCCCAAGCATCGAAGGGGTAATCCGTCAAATGACCTCCGATATAAAGTTTTTTTGTAGTAGAGGAAGCGTGGTGCTCGCCGCTTGATGCTCCACCTTTACTTCGAATTTTCGAGAAGCTTATTGTTCTCAAGATAGTCGATAAAAGGATGTCTCAAATCTTCAACGTCAATGGTGTAAACTGACACTACATGAGAACTGCCAGACTAGAGTGAATGCTTTGTTGTCATGACCCACCTTTGGCAAATAAGAATGTCTAAAATTTCATCTCTAGACAATGCCAAAGTTTCCACTAAGTTTGCCAATGCGTCCGTCATTTGATTTTCTTTCCGTGGCACATGTATGAGTGTAACATTATTAAAGCCCTTCAAGAGTTGTGTGGTGAGTTGGAAATAAAGTACCAAATCTTCTTTCTTGACCTCGTAATTAGTGAGCAGTTGATCAATTACCAACTTCGAGTCTCCATACACTTTGAGACTTTGGATTTCAATTTCTAACGATGTTTGCAATCCCATGATCAACGCTTGGTACTCTGCGACATTGTTGGAGCACAGTTCCCCAAGAGTGAAAGAATAAGACAATATCTGTTTTTATCGAGAGACAAAGATAACACTAGCCCCTGCCCTAGATGAGATATCGAAAAACATCTTCCAAGTAGGGAGGACCTCTGCAAAGAAGACTTCCTCGTCCGGAAATTCATCTGAGATTTCCCAATCTGCTGGAATAGGGTGGTCTGCCAAAAAGTCGGCCAACGCCTGTCCTTTTACTGCTTTAGCTGGCACATAAACGATGTCGTATTGGTTCAATAATAACGCCCACTTAGCCATGCACCATGTCAGAACTGGTTTAGATAATATGAACTTAACTGGATCGGCTCGCGCCACCAAGTGCATTGTGTAAGGTTGCATGTAATACCTCAACTTTTGAATGGCGAAGACAAGTGCAAGACACATCTTCTCTATCGGCGGATAATTTAGCTCAGGTCCGGTGAGGGTCTGACTTAAGTAATACAAGGCTTTCTCCTTTTTGGCTTCATTTTCTTGGGCAAGAATGGCCCCAAGTTATCTCTCTTGAGCCACGATGCAAATCATAAGAGGTTTCCCGGCGATAGGTGCACCCAACACCGGATGATTCACCATGTATTTCTTTATGCTCTCATCCCATAAAAATGGAACATCTTTCATCATGAGTCGACTTAATGGATGGCAACGGCCCACCATGTTTGATAATCGTCTGATGAAGGCAAGTCGTCCTTAGAGGCTTTTCAACTCGCGCAAATTTCTTGGCTCTGGCATTTCCTAGATGGCTTTAATTTTTGATTGGTCTACCTTGATGCCTCAGTGCTTCACGATGAATCCAAGAAATTTTCCAGAATTGACGCCGAAGGTAAACTTCAAGGGATTCCCTATGGTGCACTCTTCGTAGATCTTGCAGGTGTTCACTTATTTTCTTTGTTTTGACAACCAAATCATCAACATAGCATTCTACATACTTGTGCAGCATATCACCGAAAATTTTCTGCATAGCGCGTTGGTACGTTGCACCTGCATTTTTTAACCCGAATGGTATGACCTTATAGCAATAAATTCCTTTGGAAGTTCGAAATGCAGTGAGTTTCTCATCCTCTAAGGCCATCCTTATCTGGTTCTAACTTGATGATTTGTCCATGAATGACAAAACCTCATGCCCGGTTGTCGCATCCACCACGAGCTCTATGATTGGCAGAATGAAATCATCTTTTAGACATGCTTCATTTAAGTCACAAAAATCTACACAAACGCGTATTTGTTTGTTATTCTTCTTGACAGGAATAATGTTTGCGATCCACTGGGGATATTGAACCTCTCTAATGAAGCCTGTGGCAATCAACTTATCAACTTCTGCTACAATTTGAGGAATAAATTTTGTTCGAAAGCATCTTTATGTTTGCTTGGTCGACCGAGTCTCCGGTTTGACAGCAAATCGATGAACTGCTACCTTTGGATCCAGGCCGGGCATTTCTTTGTACGTCCAAGCAAATATCTTTGTACTCGAGCAACAGATCAAGATATTTTTTTTCTTCTTCGGAACTTTAAGACGCACTCACAAAAATAGGTCTTGGGTCTTTCTCTATTCCCAAGTTAATCTCCTTAAGTCTTAAGTTTGTCCATAGTGGCTTGCCTCCCCCCCCCCCCCCCCCCCCCCGTCTTCAAGTTCTGGAGGAGTTTAGTCTACTTCAATTTCAAAATATTCATGATCGTCTTCCTCTACGACATCTGCTTCTGCCACCGTGACATGATAAGAGGTTTGGACAATGTCATCCTCACCGCCATTATCGAGATTTCTATCTCCTTTTTGGCCAATGAATATGATGATATGTTGCTTCACTTTGAGTTGATTCGTGGAATCCACTTTCAACACACAATGCCTCTTCATGCGTGACGGGATAAGACTTCGGATTTCTTTGCTCTCCGCTTGACTACAAGTCGTTTTCCTTTTGCATATTTTTCGTTCCTTAGGTGCTTAGATCCTTTCCAATGCAGGCTTTCGCGGAATGGGGTTTGACTCTTTCTTATCTCTATCTGAACTTGACATCCTTTTAAATACGGAGATCCGAGTGGTTATACTACCGATGCGATTGAAGACTGAACCTCTACTTGTTGTCATGTTCACACTGTCAAAAATCGACGCCCTTGTGATTGATCATTCAATACATTCAGATGTTGCTCTTCGGGAACCTGGACGAATGCGATCGAGCAACGAAATGCGAGGGTTTGACTGACCTCTTGACTCTTCTCTTCAACTACCTCGACACTGATATGTTGCACACTGGCTCGCTCCACCCTTTTTCTTCCTGAAATTATGATTGGCTTGCTCGAAGTGAAACTGAGATGAGCTTTAGAAGGATCAACTGTTGCCCCTTGCTCTCTTAACTTCTTTTGTGATTCATCGAACTCATGCGCCATCTTTGCTGCAGCTTGATCGTCCTTTTTGCTTGATGAACCAAAGTCATATCTAGCATTTTTTAACAGCTTGTATGCGTTAGGATCGAACCCTTCACTTGTTCTTTTCTTGGGCAGCCATCCATGTTCTGTCTTACCTTGAATTGGTTTGACAAACCCCTTTAGTGGCTGCTTTGTAGGATTTCGGTTGCTAACCTTTATTAATGGCAATGTTGATTCCTCCCTCAACAATTTCACATCATCCTCTTCTAATTTACGTGGACACTCTTGTGACTTGGTCCCCACAAATGGAGACCCCCTCCCTTCGTCTAGACTTCAGGACATAGCTAAGGACCGGAAAGGCATGGCTGGCTTTTTGTGACACTTCAAATGAAGCTCAATGTTTTGATTTGGCATCATTCTCCCTAACTTTAGCGGCTTTCTCGTAGAGGGTACACCGACCGGAAGGACTTCTTTCATTGACTCCTCATCTGTATAGAATTTAGAATCCACAAAGTATGATTCAGTTTCTGTGAATGGTTTGGTTTCTCCTACCACGGTTTTCACACCTCCACGATATAACTTGAAGCATTGATGTAAAGTGGATGGTATGATGCCATTTTCATGTACCCGTAGTCGTCCCAACAACAAGTTATACGAGGTCTTCGCATCGATGACATGGAACAAGGTGTTTGATTTTAGCTCTCCCATGTCCATGTCTAGTCTGATCATTCCTATCGCTTTTTGTCCTCCTTGGTTGAAACCTTGGATCATGAGACGACTCCTTGATAACTCATCAACATTGATGCCGAGTTGAGACATGGTTGACTTGGGCATGATATTTACTGCTAACCCTTCGTCTATGAGCATGTGATTCAACTTCCGCTCTCGCATGTACCCTGTCAGAAAAAGAGGCCGATTATGTGGCTTAGAGCCCAAGTGGAGGTCATCATTTACGAAGTGAATGGTATCACAATATGCATCACATGTGCCACATTCCGTTATGCTTGTGGAGTGTTTTCCTACGTCAATAAGCAACTCCATAAGTGTGCATCTCGTTGATTTTGGCAATTGCATCAAGTCAGAGAGGCTGAGTTGCAAATGTAGACTCTCTAATTGTTTCAACACCTCATTTTTCTTTAACACTTGACTTGCACCTATTTCCCTTACTTCAGGCTTCTCGTCTTCTTTAGAGCTGACTTCACAACTTGTGGCCACTGAAGTGACATTCGGTTGTTTTATAGGAAAATTTCTTTTAACAAGTTCCGGCGAAGAGGCTTCTACAAATATGAAACGACTTTCGTCTCAAAACGCCCTCATCCGTTATCCACCCGTCGTGGAGGTGATTTCTTATGACTTGGTTGGGCAATCAATGAATTTGACATCATACCTTTGCGAGTTCTTCTCCGGGTGACCAATATCCATCCTTTATCATCGGCACTAGAGGCAACTTGGGGGATAGGCGTGGAAGGATGACATTCTTTAACTTCTCTGGTCTTCTTATATTCGTGTGCCTCCTTTGTGAAGTGGAACGGTGCTTTCATTGGGTGAAAAGGGAATGGAACTGGCCCGAATGATTCGAACATTACGGTAGTGCAATTGACTTCAGCAATGTCATCAACGTCCTGCTCAATCTTCCCTTGCTTGGCGATATTCATTATCAAATCCTTGAGAACAAAACATTTCTCTATAGGGTGACTAAGGAGGCGATGATATTTGCAATGCTTCGGATCGTTGACACGATGCATTTCTTCTAGACGTTTGCACTCCGGAAGATCTATTATCTTGTTTTCAGCAGATCCTCTAACATGCTCGCCACATCAGAGTCTGGGAACGGGTACGTCTTTCGCTCCATCTCCTTTAACGTGTGTTTACTCCTATCATAGGTTCGAGGAGATTCCACCTTATTGAACTCCTTCTTATCCCGCGTAGAGATCTTAACATGTGCAGTATTGATGACCATTGATTCTTTAGAAGGCTTCTTCATAACCTTGTCAAATCTGCTTCCGAAGACTTTGTCTTTTCGTTGGTCAACCAGGATTTCATTATTTCCCTTATGACTTGCCAAACTTAGCTACATGTCGTGGGCTCGAGTAGCCAACTCTTCGAAAGAACGAGGCTTGATTCCTTGCAAGATGTATAGCAAATCAAAGTGCATGCCTTGGATGCACATTTCAACGGCTGACACCTCTGACAGTCGGTCCTTGCAATCAAGGCTAAGTGAGCGCCATCTATTGATGTAGTCGACCGCGGGTTCATCCTTTCGTTGCTTCGTGTTAGTTAGGTCCATCTTGCTCACAGTCCGCCTTGTACTATAGAATCGATTGAGGAACTCACGCTCCATTTGGTCCCAACTGTCAACATACTACGACTCTAAGACTGTATACCACTCAAAGGCATTTCCCTTCAATGAGCGAACAAACTGATTGACAAGGTGATCGTCTTCTGTCCCGGCATTACTGCAAGTCTCTACAAAGTGGGCGATGTGTTGCATTGGGTTCACTTTACCTTTAAATTGTTGGAACTTTGGTGGCTGATACTCCAGCGGCATCCTTAAGCTATCGATCCTCTTAGTGTAAGGTTTGGAGTAAGTGAGGGAGTCACGAGAAGGACATCCATATTAAGCACGAATTGAGTTGGTGATGATGTCCTGCAATTGCTGGAGTGATAAGGAACCAAGCGAGTCGCCATCGTTCTTGGACGTTTCTCCCTTTTCATTTACTTTGCTTCTGCCAGGCGACCATTTGGTGGAGTTCTCAGCATCGTGATCTTCCAATTTGCTATAAAGTTCAGCGATTTCCACGTCCTTTTCTTCAACCGTTCGGGTGAGCTTTTCAACCAAACTTTATGATTCTTCGTGGACTTGAGTTCGGATTTCGACTTGATGAAGAATGATCGATTTGACAGCTTGATGATTCTTTTTGGACTTGAGTTTGGATTTGTATTTGATGAAGAACGATCGATTTGGCAGCTTGATGATTCTTCGTAGACTTGGAAGATTTCGGGATTTCTCGATAGTGATCTTGCTCAAGTGATTTTCTCTCTTCTTCTCAATTCCTCATTCTCTTCATGTTGGAAGGGGTATTTATAGTGTCAAGGCTTCTATTTTATAGAAAATTTTAATAACACTAAAATAATAAATTTCTTTAATTGTATAATTAAATCAATATGTATTTTCTGATTAATTTAAAATGAGTTATTCTCATAACTAAATTAGGCAGAAAAATAATTGATTTAATTATAACCGTTAAAGAATTTATTAATTTAATCAAATGTCCGATTACCATTTCATATCGTTAATGACATTCAATTTCCGATTTAAGTCGGAATCACGTAGCTTCGATTACGATCATCTGTTTATGTGCTAACACGAGGTTTATTCGGATCCATACCAACTTTGTTGACTTTTAGGCCACGTGTGCAATTTTAATTTTTCGGGTTCTTGGTCGATTTAATCATTTAATGAAGATGATTTACTTCTTTAAATTTCATGTTTCTACAATATGCTCTTACTACTTACTGTACTTACTATATCCAAGAGTTTACTATAAACCCTAAATCGAAGAAGGAGATCCATAACTTGGGTACACACCGGTAACTTGGGCCGAAAGTCATGAATCATGATCGTTAAAACTTTTCTATTGTCTTCCTTGCTTATTGTAGATAAAGTTGCAGTACCCCCAATGAGTTCCTAGTGAATGTGAGAGGACACTATTGTCCGGTGGTGTTTGGTGGCAGCCCGGTGATCCGGTCACTCAAATTTGAGAGCAACAGAAGAACATTTGGACCATTCGGAGTTGAAGAAGGCACACCCTTTACTTTCACTGTTGATGGAGGCAAGATTGTTGGCTTAAAGGGAAGAGGTGGTTGGTACCTAGATGCAATTGGGTTTCACGTATATCATGCTCCCAAAATACAGCTCTTTCGGAGAGTTGAGAAAAGTTTCCGAAGGCTTACCAGCACGGTTTGGAAACCTTCAGCCCGGAGAGAAACTGAAAAGACCACTCTTCGCTGATAGTTAAAAACATTGTATTACATGGCTCCTAATATATGCTTGCCATGATCGAACCTATATCAAATGTCACGAAGCTCACAAATGCTGGATGCATAGTGTCTCTCAAGTCGCAAGTAGTTTGCACTTGTGAATTATCAATAAACGTTAGTGCACTAATCTACTGGACAATATATGAAAGAATTTTCACATGTCAGCATGCATGCATTTCAAGTTTTGTTTCCATACATACATAAGTCCGAAAGTGCGGTGTCTGCGTCTCTATTCATCGATCGTAGCAAGTAATCTTTACGTACAGTTTCCCAAATTCGACTTGGAAGAGTGAAAACTCTTCACTTGAAGGCTTGATTTTCTAGATCAGGACGAGTTAACGCGCGACTTAACAGTACCGATGGTATATATAGATAATGAATTTTACATTGGCTTGTGTATTTGTGTTGATAATATTCTTTATAACAGTATAGATAATGAATTTATGACAGAGAGAAGTAATGAAAACAAGGTGATGAGATAGAGAAGAATTTTCTGTGTATATTTCATGTGTAAAGTAAAGCTACAACATGATATATATATATATAGTCCCTATCCAGAGTGAATGTTCAATATGAAGTTTCAGAGTGAAGTTCCAATTTTGACACACTTTTTGGTCAAATTTTTTCATCATAAGTGATTCAATATTTAGTTATGCTATTCAAGATCATCTCTACAAAATTTCATCTAATTCGGACATCGTTAAGGTATTGAAATTAGATTAAATCAATGAATGAATTAAAACTGTTCAACGTGAACCGTTCGTGTAAATCTCAATTTTGAAAGCTCAAATCATTGTCAAATTGGATGAAATTTTGTAGAGATGATCTTGAATAGCATAACTAAATATTAAATCGCTTATGGTGAAAAACTTTGACCGAAAAGCGTGCCAAAATTGGAACTTCACTCTGAAACTTCACTCTGAAACTTCAGAGTGAACCTTCACTCTGGATAGGGACTGTATATATATATATATATATATATATATATACAAAAAGAGAAGGTTTTGGACCCGTTGGAACAAAATCAATCCTAACAATTAAAGGAGAAAAAACTAGCAATCTATACAATAATCTAAAACCTCTAGAATTATTCCAAGATTATAGCACACATATGTGGACCGAGCATCACACATATGTGGACTGAGCATGGTCTAGCATGTTTCATGAGGAAGAAACAGATCCGAAGAGATTTAGCATTAAATACTTGAAACATGACATTGATTTCAACCACTCACAACTGCTCCAACATACACAACTCTTTCAATAATAGATAACGGTCAATGAATACAAGTACAGTGTAGCTCCAAAGTCTTTTGCATAATCTTTCTTGCTTTCCTTCTAACCCCAGTGATGATGCTTGCTCTGTACGTATTAATTGTAGTCTCTGGTATTCGTCACCAATCTGAAGAGCACCGAGCACCCCTTAACTTTGGGACGAAAAGTCTACGGCAGTACAAGTTGCCATTTCGGTTACGATCGGTCTTCGTCTAACTTTTTATTGCTGGTGCCAAATATTAGAGTGGAAGCAATTAAGCAGAGATAGGTAAGAACATGCATGGCATTTATGGTACAGCAATGATCGAAGGAACTGCAGACACAATATGGACGTTCATCTATGATGAGTCATGGATAATATTGTGATCACTCTAGAGGAGATTTAACGTATTGATCGATGCCTAGCTAGGTACAGGGTCCAGTTAATTATTCTCTTTTAATATATATATATATATATATATATTTCAATATTCTTGAGTATATTGTTTCAATCGTAAAAAAAAAAATACAAATAGAGGGAGAGAGTGTATATATTTAGCCTAACAACTGCAACTAAACCAAATCCCAAATCTGTTATACTGTCTTAATTAAACGGATATATGTATACATTGTTGACCTTTTCCTCAAGGTTTAAATCAAGCAAGATCTAGTGGGATAAAATTGAGGATCCATGTTGCAGCCATATCCTTGTATGACAAGTAAAAAGGAGATGGCAACAACTTAGAACTCAGCATATAAATCAACACTTTCGAAATTGATTAATTTAAATACAACACTTCCAACAGTACGTTAGAAGTCAGCAGATATTTCCCTTTCAAAAAGAAAAGAAAGAAAAAGAACTCAGCATATACATTGATTGACTACCTAATCAACTTTTTAATTTCTTTGCTTGTTCTTAAATCAAAGTATCGAACAAAAGTCAATCTCAATTGTTAATTTTTAAAACATCAATAGTAATTATTCATATACGTGTTGGCATATGATAATTAAGTCGAGTCCCATCATATCATCTTTGAAGATGTAAATAATTAGATGGAATGCGCGTTTGATAAATTGATAATTAAGTGGAGTCACATCATAGCAGCTATGAAAATGTGCATTATTAGATTGACTTAAAAGCATTTCCCGGCCATCGAATTCCAAATTTCGTAAATCTTTTCCTTTGTTTTTGCCCAGACACCTCTCCATTTTGGTTGATCGCTGCATTTCAAGTCGATCAGCAAGCGTCAAGCGACCATGTTTATCACCCCAACCCTCAACTTCTCATGTATAACTTGTATGAAGGGAAATCATCATGATGAGGAAGGTAGCAACAAGAAGAACCAATATGGAGGGAAGGAAAACAACTCGGTAGTGCCGGAACTTTATGGAGGAATAACTGGTGGAGGTCCTTGGGATGATGGAATCCATGACGACATCAGAGAGATCAACCTCGTTTATGGTAAATGCATCGACTCGATGTGTGTATTCTACGATAAAAATGGTGAGCTTGTCAAAGGCGAAAGGCGAGGAGGTCATGACATGGGCAGTGAACTCAACAAGCCCCTAAGTAATGCTGAGGTGAGTTTTCATATATGTTGGTATTCATATCTAAACCCCAACTCAGAGATATAGGGTATGCACTGAAGATTTAGCCAAAAAGAGTACTATATGGAACATAAACATCAGAGTGCAGATGTTTCGTCATTTCTAAGCCATGCTGCCCATGCATATACGTAAGTATGTAATAGTGTTATCTATGAATTGCAGATAAAGCTGGAGTACCCTGAGGAGTTTCTAGTGAGTATCAGTGGATACTATTCTGGGGTGAACTGGATAGTTGGAGATCCGGTCATCTTAAGGTCTCTCACATTTGAGAGTAATAAACGAACATTTGGACCATTTGGGGTTCAAGTTGGGACGCCCTTTACTTTTAGAGTACAAGATGGTGAGAAAATTGTTGGCTTTAAGGGAACAAATGGATGGTACCTAGATGCAATTGGGTTTCATATATTAAAACCGCCGGATATTTATGGAGGAACGACCGGAGGAGGTCCTTGGGATGATGGAAGCTTTGATGGGATCAGAGATATCACCCTAGTCTATGGTTTATGCATCGACTCATTGTGTGTGGTGTATAAAAAAAATGGTGAGCTTATTATAGGCGAAACGCATGGAGGTCATGACCAGGGCAGTGATCTTCATAAACCTCTGAATACGGTTCAGGTAGCTTCATGTTTTGGTTCTCGTCACTTCTCTGATACATAACTAGACCCTAGTTCATAATTTCATCAAAAACTAATATGCATGTAACATAACTTGAATATAGAGGTTTGTATACTGATATTTTCTCTAATGAATTAATACAAGACTAACCTATCTATTTATAGTGAAGATGAGAGAATATTGTACTGCTGTTTAACACTAATTCTAATAATTAAGCATAGCTGTTCCACCATGAGTAACATGCTCACAACTTCTTTCCAGCTCACTCCAACACTCCCCCTCAAGTTGGCGCATACATATCAACCATGCCCAACTTGCTAAGTGAGTCATAAAAGACCTTCTTAGACACTCCTTTTGTGAGTATATCCGCAAGTTGCTCTTCTGTAGGAACAAACGGAAAACAAATGATCTTAGCGTCTAGTTTCTCCTTTATAAAGTGACGATCAACCTCTACATGTTTTGTACGATCATGCTGCACAGGATTTTGTGAAATATCAATAGCTGCCTTGTTGTCACAGTACAACTGTATAGCACATTTGGGCTAAGGATGGCATTTATGTCTTTCGGGTAATACCCACGGGTAATTATCCACCCAAAATTAATCGCGGGTAATATCCATTGGGTAATACCCACATGATAATTTGATGGGTATGGGTAAATACCCACCCATTCCTAAATGAGTAATTATACTATTCACCCATTTACCCATTTTCTATGTGGGTACTTTATTATTATTATTATTTTCAATTTTAATGGGTAGCTTATATTTTTTTCATTTATAAATGGGACCTTTTTTTTTACCCACATGATAATTTAATAGGTATGGATAAATACCCACTAATTTCTAAATAGGTAATTATACTAACTCATTTACCCATTTTCTATTGGGTACCTTAATATTAGTATTATTATTATTATTATTATTTTCAATTTCAATGGGTAGCTTATATTTTTTTCATTTAACTGGTACCTTTTTAAAAAAAATTCCCACATGATAATTTGATAGGTATGGATAAATACCCACTAATTTCTAAATAGGTAATTATACTACTCACTCATTTACCCATTTTTTTTATATGGGTACCTTATTATTATTATTATTATTATTATTATTATTATTATTATTATTATTATGACTACATACTTGAACAAATTACTAAGACAATATTCAGCAAAATTGAAATTATTCTTAATAAATGACTTTTTAATATAACATCAATTGATATTACAATTCAAGAGTTAAATTGACTACGTACTACTAAAATAGAGGGGAAGAGTGTGCTCTACTAATATCAGCCGGTTGCCTCTGAAGTGGGGTAGAATCAGTATCACTGCCAAGGCTAGATTCTTCATCAACATCAATATCGTCATCTAATGTACCAGAAACATCTAGTAACTGACTATGTAACCAATCCCGACCACACATTAATGCCTCTATTGTGTTTGAGTGAAGTCTGTTCCGATGTGGGCTCACAATCCGTCCACCAGTACTAAATGCTGACTCTGAGGCAACTGTAGATACAAGAATGGCTAAGATGTCTCGAGCGACCTTGTATAAGGTTAGATACTTCATCCCATTCGTTTTCCACCAATATAAGATATCAAAATCTTTATCATTGATTCTTGGTAAAACAGGCTCATCCAAGTACCTCTCTAAGTCAGACTTGTCGTTGTTCATACTAGAGCCAGCAACATAAGCATCGTAGGCATCCATGTCTGCATCCCTCAAATCATGATCGCTCGCCCTTGAAATTTCAAGCAAAGACGAGTTATCAGCTACATGAGACACAGTACTTGGCCTATATTCCCTAGCCAAGTCAAAAGCAAGCTTCTTAACTCTCTCAACCTCCAATGCAGCTCTATGAGGATAAATTTGCCTGAAATAGAACTCAATCAACTTCAGCTTATACCGAGGATCTAGAATAGTAGCAACAGCAATTGTCCCGATCACACCCCAATACTTCTCTAATTTCTCCTCCATTTTCTTTGCCATTTCTTTCACTTCATCAATATCAGACTCGAGCCACTTGGATATAGACAACTTAATTTGACAAATTTTTGAGAACAACAAGTTCGATGTGGGATACTTTGTACCGGATAACAACTCAGTCGCTTTGTAAAATATCTGCAACTTATCAGCAATCTCCATCACGAGGTTCCACTCATCTTCACTTGGCACATCCTTATATCCACGAGTCTTTAAAGCTGGAAAAACTGTCTTGTACGGCGCTGCTCCCTGCAACATCAAGAATGTGGAGTTCCATCTTGTCCTACAATCAAGTGCTAACTTCCTATTGCATCCAACACCCATCTGCCTAGCTACCTTAGCAAACATCTCTTCTCTCTTTGGGCCACCCGTCCAATAGGCAACACTAGATCTAATGGTCTCTATACTCTCCCGAATGACATCCAACCCATCCTTCACGATTAAATTCAAAATATGTGCTGCACAACGCATGTGAAACAACTTCCCACCAACTAATAGTGAACTAGATCTCAAACTCACAAGAAGCAAATCTATCATAGCATCATTGGTGGTGCAGTTATCTACTGTTAATGTTGACAGGTTGCGATGAATTTTCCAGCTATATAAACACTCCATCAACACCCTATGAAGCGTATCAGCATCATGTGGACAAGGAACATATACAAACCTATATAAAAATAAGTTATATCGATCAAACATATATTGAATTTAAATAACCAGTCTACGGGTAACAGCATCATGAGAATGAATAACTAATATATGGATTATCTATTAACTTCTTAGTATAACACTCCAATCTCGTCTAAAGGGCCTTAAAAAAGCTGCTGACAAAGAGGTAAGCTCCCATGCTAGTTGGAAGTGTTATGCAGTTATCATTTCAGGTTAAGCATTTATATCAAGTATTGTTCTGTAATGTCTTTACTCTTCAGTGAGTTCAAGACTTCAAGGGTAGACTTTATATTATAAAAATCCACGTAATTTCTAGAAATCTGATCATCAAGAACATTTCTTAAGATATATTTTAATTGAGTACTCTAAGAGATATTATCAGTTGTTCAGTGACATAATCAATGTTATTTTTCTCTGATCAGTGAAGCAATGTCATTCAAAAATAAAATTTCTGACCCCATTCCCATTTTGCATTTTTCCTTCCATGTATCTTTTAATATAATGGGTTGAACCTTATAAGCAGTAAATATTTACCTTAAAAGGCGACTCTGCAAATTCCATGACTCATCAATAAAATGTGATGTTATCGCCATAAATCCCTTTTTTTTATATTACTTGCAGTCCACATATCCGTAGTAATGGCAATCCTACTTGTGTTCATCTGTAACAACTTCATTGTTTTTTCTCTCTCAAATTCATAGATCTTCATTATCTCCTTTTTTATTGTGTTTCTACTTGGAACCTTAAAGGAAGGTTGTAACGCATTAGAGTACCTCTTGAATCCGAGATGCTCAACCATTGACAATGGGTACTCATGCATGATGATCATATTCGCAAGCTCAGTCCTTGCATTACTCTCATGAGCATTATCAAACTGACCCGCTCTTGTTGCTCCATCATTCCTTGCTGGTTTAGGATGTAGTCCCTTACATTATTTAACATGAAAATTCAAGGAATTAGTTCCATGTCCAGCCTTTGCACTTAGGAACCTGCCGCAATGCTTGCAAATTGCTTTCTCTTCTCCTCTAATCATTCGCACTTCAAAGTTATCCCATACTGCTGCTTTTCTCTTTCTTGTGCTTCGGGCACTTTGTTCCACATTCTCATTATCTGCACAACTATACTCTTCCTCCATACTGCAAGATTGAAATAATTCATACTTCATTACTACAACATGTAATAATAATAATAATAATAATAATAGAATGGTGCTCATTATCAAAACGAAAACTATAAGAGATTCAGATTCAAAGCACTAAAAAAGATGGCAAAAGAAAACAATAAGTGAAGAAGAAACAACAACCCATAAATATCTGGACTTTCTATTCAAATATTCAAGAAGACCATATAGAGAAAAAAAAACAATCCTAAATCAAAAAACACTCCTATATATTAATAATTTGCATCTAAAGCTGGATATAAATAAATGCACTGAAACACTGGATGGTCCTCACTTCACGGTAGCTTTGTCCTCCTCCATGTAATTTTTTGATAAACTAGTCCAGATAAAATAACCTGAATAGTGAAAACACTAATCAGCTGGAATGTCAAACTATAGAACTTTTGCTAATATTCAGTTCAAATCTTTGCATTGCCAAAGAGTTGGAGCCAAATTTGGGGAGACGTCCCATTTTATGAGTGAGGACCAAGAATGGGGTATAGTTTAGGTGGAACTTTTTATAAAGTAGTCAATTGCGTGATGCCAGGAAAACTAAGTAAATGATTGTGTAGAAAGTAAAAACTAACATAGGCTCTTCTTATTAATGATTATGTATAGTTGAAATTATTTCAGTAAAAAGAAACTAGATCACAGATAATAATTTTCAAAAAAAGAAGTTCATCATTGTTACCAGCGTGACTATTAAGTACAGACATGCAGTGTTTTTGCTGTCCATGAGTATTCATTCACCACCTGGTGGGTTAGGAAATTGTCCAAAGCTATGTTCTTGGTTTTCTAAACATCGACAGAAGCAGCTTTACCTAATTACCTTTGCACTAGTATACATTGTCCACCCAGAAAAAGGAAAATTTTCCAATTTCTCCAAACTTCTATGCAGCATTAAATGAGATTAACCTAATGAAGAACTAAGCTTTAGTCCACAGACCTTGTCAAGCTCATACTCAAAAATTTCAAAGATTAAATTAGAGAAAAACTAACAGAGATGGAACCTCCAAGGCTATTAATTAGAAAAAATAATTAAATGAGATTAACCTAATGAAGAACTAAACTTTAGTCCACAGACCTTGTCAAGCTCATACTCAAAAATTCCAAAGATTAAATTTTCCATTGACAAAGGAGAGTGTCCGAATCTAGCAACAAGTGTTAAAGAATGAAGGAGGCAACACCAAACATGAACTTCCCAGAAATTATTATACATTCTATGTCAAGTTTATGAGGAATCATCTTTGACACAGTAACATGCTGAAAGAATTTTATACAAGTTGAAAAAGTTGGTTATATCTCCCACCTACACAACCTTTTCAGTGTCAAAGATGCTTAAGTTCATGTTTATACAAGTTGAAAAAGTTTATGAGGAATCATCTTTGACACAGTAACATGCTTAAGTTCAGCTTAGTTAGAACTAATAAGGGTTAGGTGTTGCTGCAACTAACTTTGATCATATTCAGAAAATGAGTTGCTTCAATCAAGAGCTTCATTTTAATACAGTTCAGTGTGCATTACAACATTGCAAGAGTTCCCAATTCCAATTCACAACAAGATAACACAACAACCACAAACAGCATCATAAAATCGAGACACATTTTCATTCAGGCATTTCATCAAACATGTGGCATGCAACAAACTACACTACACAAACATCAACACTTTGCACAAACTACACTGGTTCTTCATCTAGCTCCTATAATCACTAACACGTCCAATAAGAAACATGAATCATGATTTAGAAGCATCTACAACTATAAGCTATTTTTATATATTATCTTACTGAATCAATGCACACTGAGTTGTATCATACCTTGAATTTGGCTTGCTTCAGTATAGGGGCATCACCAGCAGCTCTGAGATGAATGACCACTGCAACAAATCGAAAACCCAAAATAACCCATCATCGAACCCAATATTCAAGCCAAATAAGATATTTCAAAATAGAGGTGTGACGCTGAATTACAGCCAACCCAGCGAAGGTGGAAACATGCCCAAGGGAAATTTAAACGACGTCCGTACCTTAAGAAATATGAGTACGAGTTTGAAGCTTGAGAGGTGAGATAGCCAATCTAAATCCTAAAATGGGTACTCGTCGGCGGTGAAATTCAAAGGTGTCGAAATGGGTATTCGAATGAGAGAGTTAATTTAGGTTTTGTATAATCAAGAGAGAGCATGTATTTTATCCATGGGTATTACCCTTTACCCGTGGGTATTACCCTTACCCGCCATTTTCATCCATGAGTATTTTTTAAATACCCATTACCCACCCATGGGTATTTTCAGATTACCCATTACCCAAATAAAATACCCAACACACATTTTTACCCGTGGGTTTTATTACCCATGGGTACCCATACCCGTGGGTTTTACCCAAATAAAATACCCAACACATTTTGGGCTTAACACCCAAATCTTGTAGCAAATTCCTAAGCCATAACAACTCGCACACTCCCTGAGCCATTCCTCTGTATTCTGCTTCAGCACTAGATCGAGCTACCACATTTTGTTTCTTACTCCTCCACGTAACAAGGTTACCTCCAACAAAAGTAAAGTACCCTGACATGGACCTCCGATCCGTAATATTTCCAGCCCAGTCTGCATCTGTGAAGCCACAAATCTCAAGGATATTGTTGTGGTTAGAAAACATTACTCCTCTCCCTGGAGTTGACTTCAAGTACCTCAAAATTCTCACAACAGCATCCATGTGATCCACACTAGGGTTATGCATGAACTGACTCACTACACTTACTGCATATGCAACATCTGGTCTGGTATGTGACAAATAAATCAGGCGTCCAACTAGCCTCTGGTAACGAGTTTTGTCAGTGAGCACTTGATCTTGGTATTCTGCTAACCGATGGTTCTGCTCAATAGAAGTATCAATTGGAGTGCAATCTAACATACTTGTCTCTGTTAGTAGATCAAGGATATACTTCCTCTGACACAAATAGATACCATCACTTCCCCGGGCTACCTCAATGCCTAAGAAGTACTTGAGTGTACCTAGGTCTTTCATCTCAAACTCTGTGGCTAGCTGCTTCTGTAATCTATCCACCTCAATAGTATCATTGCCAGTCACTATCATATCGTCAACATATATAATTAAGGCTGTTACCTTCCCTTGTTGGTGTTTGAGAAATAATGTGTGGTCTGAATTACTCTGCATGTAGCCAATTTTCCTCATGAATTGTGAAAATCTTCCAAACCAAGCACGATGAGATTGTTTAAGACCATACAAAGACTTCCTCAATCTACATACAAAGTTATCGGGAGAAGCTACCACATATCCAGGAGGAAGATCCATATACACTTCCTCTGTAAGTTCTCCATGAAGGAATGCATTCTTAACATCAAACTGTCTAAGTGGCCAGTTTAAGGTAGCAGCAAAAGAGAGCAATACCCGAATAGTGTTCATCTTTGCAACAGGTGCAAATGTCTCATCATAGTCTATGCCATATGTCTGGGTGAACCCTTTTGCTACTAGGCGTGCTTTATACCGGCTCACTGACCCATCTGGATTATGCTTCACTGTAAACACCCAACGACATCCCACTGCCTTCTTGCCACGTGGTGGAGAAACAAGCTCCCAAGTATTGTTCTTCTGTAATGCTTCCATCTCTTCCTCCATCGCTTTCCTCCATTTTGGATCTCCCAATGCATCCTGCACTTTGTTAGGTATTGATACAGCAGAAATTTGATTCACAAATGATTCATATGACTTAGACAATCTTTTGGTAGACATAAAATTGGCCACAGGATACTTAGCTTTAGCACGAAGGGTAGGTTCATATTTTTTTGTTGGCTGACCTCGAGTAGACCTATTTGGCAAGACATATTGGCTACTATTAGTTTCACCAGTATTAGCCCCAATAGAATGACTAACCTCAAGTGAGTGATCTTCTGTACCAGGGAAACGTTGGTCAGGGGAGGCAGGAGGGGCAGTTGTGCTGTCAGCTTCTGGTTCTTGAATCTCTGGAGTGACTATACCAGAATCATCTGGTGGTGCATGTGTAGCTGATACATCAGTAATCTCAATCGAACTTGTCACCATATCTTCTGGCTGACTTATCTCCCCCTTTCCATGATACAGCTCTTCAAAATAGGTATTCTCCCCTGGAAGAGCAGTATCGGAAGAGGAAAAATAACTCATGTCCTCAAAGAAAGTAACATCCATGGTGACATAATACTTCTTGGTAGGTGGATGATAGCATCGGTACCCTTTCTGATGTTTGTCATACCCAACAAACACACATTTAATGGCCCGGGCATCCAACTTAGACCTCTGGTGTTTTGGAAGGTGGACAAAAGCAACACAACCAAAAACACGGGCAGAAAGAGTATGGAAAAATGGTAAGGAGACATGGGATGCAAGTACCTCGTATGGGACCTTTCCCTGAAGAACACGAGAGGGAAGGCGATTAATGAGGTGGGCGGCAGTGATGAAAGCATCACCCCAAAGGTACTGAGGCATATGGGCACTAAAAAGAATACACCGAGCCATATCAAGTAAATGACGATTTTTCCTTTCAGACACTCCATGTTGCTCAGGTGTGTAAGGACACGTCGTTTGATGAGCAATTCTGTGTTTGGTAAAGAACTCCTGAAAGACATGGTTCACATATTCCCCCCCCCCCCATTATCAGAACAAAGAATTCTAATAGTGGCATTATATTGTGTTTGGACAATGTTATAGAAGGCTTGAAAAGCTGGAAAAACCTCATTTTTAGTTTTGAGGAGAACAATCCATGAAAGACGGGTGCAATCATCAATGAAGGACACATAATACCGCATCCCTGACACAGTAGGTTCTTTGGAGGGTCCCCAAACATCAGAGTGAATTAATTCGAAAGGAAGAATATGTTTATTAGAAGTACTAGGAGAATAAGTAGACAGATAACTCTTGCCTAAAACACATGTCTCACACCGTAAAAGTGACTCATCCACACTAATAAACAAAGTAGACATAGATTTTTTCATAATACTAAAGGATGGATGCCCTAGGCGATGATGCCATAACCAAACTTCACTTAGCTTGTCAGAAGTGGAGATTAAAGCGGTCCGAGACTGTGCCCCTGGTTTTTCCCCAGCATATGTCGGATCCAGATGAAACAACCGGCCCCTCAGATACCCCCGACCAATTAACTCCCCGGTGAGAAGATCCTGAAATATCACATACATAGGAAAAAATGTGACAGAGCACTTAGCATCAGCGTTCAATTGGGGAACAGATATCAAATGATGAGATAAAGCAGGTACATAGAGCACATTGTGAAGCTCTATTGTGGGAGTAATACGAACTGACCCTTTCCCTAAGACTGGGAAGGCCTCACCATTAGCATTAGTCACATAGGGTACTGGTGGAGGAGACAATATGGTAAAATAAGATTTGTCATAAGTCATATGATCAGATGCACCCGAATCAATAATCCAAGTATCAAAACCAACAAAGTTAGAAATATTTAAAGCCATACCAATTTTGCCAAGGCCGGCGATGGATGCGGAAGGTATTGCGCCGCCGGCTGTATGATGATCATGTCCCACCACACCATAGACATAAGGTTCCTGGACGAGCTGAATAGCTGCCTTCGCCTGAGGACGAGAATGAGGCCTTTTAGGTCGAAGGTGAGGATACAACTTCCAGTAGGTCGCACGAGCATGGTTAGTATCATGACAATAACAGCAAGGAGGGCGCGGCTGATTCCCGAAGCCTGGTGGTGGTCCTCGTTGATGAGGTGGAGCTGAAATGGCCTGTTGAAGGGGTGGTGCGGAAGATCTAGCGCGAATAGTAAGACTGGAAACGTCAATTTGTGGCTGATGAAGGCTTTCCTGGTGAGATTCATCCTTACGGATATATGTGAAAGCTGTAATGAGACTAGGGGGTTCGGTCTGTCGTAGCAATTCCCCTTTTGCACTGTTATGTTTTGCATCAAGACATTTCAGGAAATGGTGAACTCGTTCAAGCTCCTTCTCACGTTGGTACCAAACAATATCTTCTTGATGTTTGATCATGCAGGGACGTTTCATATCAATCTCAGCCCAAATATTTTTAAGTTTGGTGAAATATTGCGCCACCGGTTGCCCATCTTGTTGCATTGCTAAAACAGTGCACATTAACTCATGAACCTGTATGAAATCAGAGTCATTAGTATATAAACCTTCAAGTGTCAGCCATATTGTCTGCGCAGTGTCGCATGCCTCCACCAAATCGATGATCTCGTCATTCATAGCTTTCCACAAGACGGACATGACAAGGCCATCATCGTCATCCCACTTAGTGTAGGCAATAATATCATCGGGACTAGGAGCTTTAGTTACGCCGGTTACATGCCCCATCTTGTGCATGCCTCGAAGATGAGCCGTCATAAGTCGTTTCCATTTACGGAAATTAGTCTCATTGAGTTTAGTTCCTCCAAAAGACCCACTGTCAGAACTCTTGACAGATACTTCAAATTTCGGAATATCAGCTTCGTCTCCAGAACCGATTGAAAAGAAATGAAAAATCAGGAATTATACAGCGGAAACACCAAAAACAAAAACGAAATGAACCTATCGCAGGTGAACGGGCACCGTCGGTGCACCAGCGCTGACAAAGGTGGCCGGGTCGGATTTGACCGGGTCGGGTCGGATATGGTCGGGTCGGATCTAGTTGGGTCGGGTCAGGCGAACCGGGTCGGATCTGGTCGGGTCGGATCTAGATTGGGCCGGGCCAGACGGGTTGAATGTAAGATGGGTCGGGCGGGTCGAATCTGGGTCGAATCCGGGTCGTTTTGGATTTGCAGCGAGATGCAGCGGCGATATGATTTGCAGCGGCGATCCACGACTTGCAGCGGCGATGTGAAGTCCCTTTCAAGACTGGAGGAAGCGGCGGAGGTCTTTTCAGCGGCGGCAGACCAAGGAAATCGCCGGGGTATTCTCGGACCGGGAAGACGGCCGTTGAGGAGAGGCCGTTGCGGAGAGGAAGATGACGGCGACGGCGTCGTGTAGGGGTCGGAAGTCTGCAACAAGGCAGATGAGGACCATGCAGGAGATACCGGTGCGAGTGATGCAGTGACACCGGCGCGGGACCGTGAGGAAGAGATGAGGGTGTCGGGATGCAAACGTGGAGGTCCTTTGGGGTGAACACAGTGCGGTTCTACAAGACTGCACGCTGAGGTAACACAATGCAAGAATCTCAGGAAAAAATTGGTAACCAACTGAGGATACCAGCCCGCACCCGAACAGAAAAAAAATCCCAGAAAAAAACAGAGCAATGCTCTGATACCAACTTGAATATAGAGGTTTGTATACTGATATTTTCTCTAATGAATTAATACAAGACTAACCTATCTATTTATAGTGAAGATGAGAGAATATTGTACTGTTGTTTAACACTAATTCTAATAATTAAGCATAGCTGTTCCACCATGAGTAACATGCTCACAACTTCTTTCCAGCTCACTCCAACAACATATATAGTTGCTGATCACATAATGAATATTTTTTGTGATGAATTACAGATAAAGTTGGAATACCCAAATGAGTTTTTGGTGAGTGTCACCGGACACTATTGTGGGGTGACCTGGATAGTCGGCGCTCTGGTGGTGTTACGGTCACTTGAATTTAAGAGCAATAGAAGAACATTTGGACCATTTGGAATACAAGTTGGCACACCCTTTACTTTCAGAGTAAAAGACGGAGAGCAAATTGTTGGGTTGAAAGGAAGAAATGGTTGGTACCTAGATGCAGTTGGGTTCCATACATCTCGTGTTCCCGAAAGAGGACTCTTCGTGGGAGTTCAGAAGGGTTTTTGGAAAGCTTATGAATCTTTGGTTAAGCTTACTAAACGTCTTACAGGTGTTGAGTGTACATGTATAAGCTTGTAACAATCATTTAGGGTGTGAAGCAATTTGACTAATGTACTGCCTTTTAGCAATCGAGATACGGATGATCCGATTGATAGGTCGTTAATTAAAACGTTTATAATAAATTATGTAAAACATCATCGTTAGTATAGAATAAACAGGGATTGTTCAGTCCGGGAAATTAAAGGAAACTCTAAACTTTAAGTATTAACAAATAATAAATGGGTTGAGATTGATTATTAACTAATACAATAAAACCTAAATTACTATTTACATGATCGACTTCTCTTTAACAAACTTAAATCAAATTTACCATTACACCACATAATTATAAGTTCGAACCTATCATTCATTCTAATTCGACCAATTACATACTTTTTAGACACCAATACAAATAGCGCCTTAGAGGATCATCTAATTATCCAAGATTTCAATTAACATATAGATTGACTTAAGGCCTAATCTAAATTTGCATGTAATCCAATTCAATAACACTTAGAGTAGAAATCAAATAATATTACATTTAAGCACCAAATCTTTGTTGGAGACATGTTTCATGTGTGGCGTCACCCACTGTAACGACCCTAAAATTTCGAGCATAAAAACTCAAAATATTAAAGTCGTACAACACCAAAACAATCTCAACGAATTGAAATCATTTAAATGAACAGCGAATCAATACTGAGTTCACAATACAACTCAGACCACCAATTATTACAAACCAAATTTATAATTCAACATTACATAAAATGGAAATGTAATAATCCTCACAATCACTCACCAAAACTCACAAATAAATCCTCACAAGCCTCACACACAAATCCGCAATAGAAACCTCACCACAAGCAGGATAATGAACAACTTCGAGTCTCCGGAGTCGTCTCTCAATCTCCACTAATCAACGTCTGCGGAATTATCCACTACACCATCGAATTGGTGCACCGGGATTGTAAACACAAACCCGGTAAGCTTATAGCTCGTATGAGTAAAATGAAAGTATAACTCGCATATCAAGATATACGAAAATCCACAAATCAACAAATATAAATGCACTCATGAGTCAATGGACGGCCCATCTGGTTGTCCCAAAAATATATGAAATGAAAGTGCTCATAAGAAATCGCGCAACTCTTCTGGTTACCCAAATACATTTATAATACTGGTACTAATGAACGCTGGTACACATATGTTACCCCTCATGTAGTATGCCGCCGATATTGGGCAACCACCTGTTACCCAACATCAAAACAACATGAGTACTCATGAGCCGATAACCACCTGTTACCTCACATGCAGTACTCCGGCAGACATACTAGAGCTCTAACTGTATCGTAACTTTCGCCCGGCCAAAGGCTAGGTTCCAACTTGCCAAACACGTACAATAATCTCACATCATATTGTACAAAAATCAAGTCCGAAGACAAATCAACATTTTAACAATCTCCATGTTAAAATCACGTACAGTAATCACACCTCATATTGTACAAATCAAAATCACATGCTCAATATATAATCTCGTCATCAAAATGACATCATCACGATAAAATCATAACAATATGTTATATAGCAAACTATATATATATATGTTACTATTTACCATTTATACAATATATATATAATCCGCTATATCATATACATGTCATATTTCATAAACACGTCCGAAGACAAAACGTTTTAACAAACACCATGTTAAAACCACGTACAATAATCACACCTCATATTGTACAAATTAAATCACATGCTCAATATATAATTCTCGTCATCGAAATGATAAATTCCAATAAATTCATAACAGTATATAATATAGCGAACTATGTATATATGTACTTATTACCATTTATACAATATATATGTAATCCACTATATCTTATACATGTCGTAATTCAATATTAAAAACTCTTGCAAAATCTTGAATCTCTGTAAGGGTAGATTCGTAAATATGTGAGATTTTACTCATCTTAAAATCCGGCTGCGTCTTCCACACAATTGTGAAGAATCACCGCCACCCCCACCACACCAAAACCGCCAAGTACCTTAGGCAACAACATCTTGATCAGAACTGCCATTACAAGCTGCACTCTCACTTCTACCATACAAGGCTCAATCTCCAGTGACGCACTGCTTAGCCAAAATGACATGCAAATTCGGATCAAGTCCACCACAGCTCAAACGCACCGCCCAGCCATGGTGAGGTTGAATTGAATTGCTTCACTGCCATTGGAAGTCGTATTGGGAGGGGGAGGACATCATAGACCCACTGCCACGTTGAGGAAGGCCGGGAATCAAGTCAGATGGCTGCCATAATCGCCGAAACACCCTGCAGCAAACAAACCAATTCCAAGGAAGCATCCATTCTTCCGTGCCTCGATTCTCTCAATCCGACATGAAAGGGTGCAAGCCACCAACACAGCAAGTCTCGCACGATGGTGAAGAGGAGAACTTGACTGGTGGAGGAGCTTGAATCACCGGAAATGAAATCGGGCCGAAACCAGGTCATCGGGTCACTGTCAAGCCTTCGGTTCGCACCACCTGATGCGAAGCGATACCAACCATCACCACGAGGCATGGCGCACAGACGAGGTGAGACGATCTGGGTTGGTCGCGCGGTCGGGGGACGCCGGACGGCACCAGAAATCTCGGGTCGGGTTGGCTCGGGTCCGGGTCGGGTCAGTCTTCAGACTTTGACTCTCACGGAGGCGCGCGCGAGGGGAAGAAGAGGGACAAAGTGAGTTTAGCAATTAATGAAACCCTAACAGGAAAGTTTCTATTTATACATCCCCATTTTCGGAACTCAAACTTCCCTTGAACGTAACTTCCTCATGCGATCTTCAAATAACGCATACCGCATGTCTACGAACTCGTATCGACGAGCTCTACAACTTTTGTGAATGAAGTTTTCGCAACCGAGGGACGGAATAAAAGTCGATTTTTACTTCGCGGAAACATAACGTTTTTCTAATTAAACGTTTCGATAACGTTTTCGTTTTCGATTTACCGCTTCGCTAAGCAAATAAAATTTGTTTAATTGTAATTCACAAATTTATAAACTTAAAAACTATCCAATACTCGTTCCGAAAAATCGGGTTATTACACCCACCATGGTTTCACATGCAAATTTCCAGAATTTTTACCAGTTTTAATCAACACAAACCGAACCTACTTAGGGTATGATTCAATTTGTGTCAATATGGTTGATGAATCTAGCACTCAAACACAATCTTAGGGACTACATCCAAGCATTAAATTCATATGCACATATCTGAAAATTATCTAAAAGGATGAGAAAGATGATTAGAACACAATAATAGAAATACAAACTCAATAATTATAGGAAACCATCAATTCGGCAAAGATCCAAAAATCCAATAAAACAATCTAAAAATTTAGAATCTAAATACAAAAGAATAATCCCACACAAACATCATACTAGAATCTTCATAGATAAAGTATTGTAGAAAATCAAAGACAAACAAAGACATGGAGATGAGTTGCGAGAATCACATGTTGTAGGAATCTTGGAGGTGTGTCTTCAATGGTGATTTCGGTGGAGATGGAATTTGTATAGTGGGGAGAACAACTTGCTGTTTTTGGTGAAGAATGTTTGAGGTAGTATTTTGCTAGAGTTTTGGCTCTTGAATGCAAAGGAGAAGTGCTTTTTTTAGAGGTGAAGCCTTTTATATAGAGAGGGTAGGATGCACGGTTTGCTCTTTGATGTTGCCTCTTTCTTCTTATTATAATGTCATGTTTTAATCACTTAAATCATGACATGCTTTATTCCCTAAATCATGTCATGTTTTATTCCCTAAATCATGTCATGTTTTATTCCCTAAATCGTGTCATGTTTTATTCCCTAAATCATGTCATGTTTTATTCCCTAAATTATGTCATGTTTTATTCCTTTAATGATCATCTTCTAGCTTTTAGGTTGCATATGCATGGCTCCATCTCTCTTATTTTCACTTAATTAATCTTCACATTTATTTCTTCCTTCGTCTTTTCTTCTTCCCACGGAAATGACTCCATTTCTTAATTCTCTCCACTTTTTCATCTCTTCTATTTAATTGTTGCATGACATGTTGATGATAGGACTCCATGTGCATGGCTTCTCCTTGTTTTTTTCTAGTATTATCTCTTAAATCTAATCTAAAATAAGAAAATAAAATCATAAGTAAGAGATAATTAGTTTCGAAAATTATGTCATAATCTAGACAATTGTTGTTTTAAAAAGACACATGTAATATATGAGTTCAGCTAGATTAGGAAAGTTTCTAATTTGCAAAAATGAAACTTATTAGAACAAGTAAGTTACTAGAACATGAAAGTTCTTTTAGGAAAGTTTCGCAAAAAGAGTTTCAGTCCAAGTAGGACTCTCAAAATATCGCCAATGCGACGAAAACGTAGAAAGATGAAAACTCTTAATCCAACTAGGTTTCCTAGTCCTACAAGGATTCCTACTCAAACTAAAACTCTAGACTAATTTTGTGTTTTTAACTCATGTAAGCATAAAAATGCATCCAATACCGTCCAAAAATCTTACTACGACTCAATGACTCAATAGCACAACAATAAGGGCCAAGCAAAGTACAAATGGAGGTTAAAAAATGTTAAGAACGTCGCACAAAGTGCTCATATCACCGATCAGCATGATAGGAGTCTCATAGTCATTTTTTCACGGCGCGCAATGTAAATGACATTTTTTCTTGTAGTGTCAATACCATTTACGATTTAACGAGGGCAACTTCAGGGCCTGAGGTGAGTTTCATAAATGGTGTCATCTAAAAGCAAATCCATTAGAGTTGTCGTTTGGTTTCAACTCTATATGTGTTTTCTTACATAATATCATATATGTAGATAGTGGTGGCAAATGGGTCGAAAAGCTTGAGCCCGGCAAAAGCAGACCCGTTAAAAGTCGGCCCGGCATGGCCTGAGCCCGTTATTCTAATGGGTCGGACTAGGTCGAGGTATTTTAGCCCATAGGCCGAGCTCGACCCGAGCTCTTTTTGAACCTGACAAGGCCCGGGCACAATAAATTTATGGACCGGCCCATTAACACATAATTTTATATTATTTATATAAATATTTAAAAAATTATCATTATTAAACTTTAATATTAGAACTTTTAAATTAAAATCTCTTGTTTATTTCATTATTTTAACTATAATATATCACAAATATTATTAAAGTAGTAAAGAAAACGTCATTGTTTTGACATACGTAACGTTTTAGAAATAAGATTATGTAATATGTTGTAGTATTTTATTTATTTTACTATTCTAAATAGTTGTATAAAACAAATATTCTAATTACATAATATGTTTTATTCGAATTGTGTCTTATAATGCTAATGGGCCGGGCCGCTTGTTGGTCCGACATGGGCCCAAGCCCGGCTCGACATAAACTTGGCCATGCACCGGGTCGAGCTTGGTGTTTAAGCACATGGGCTGCCCCCAACACAGTTTTGGCCCGCTTAAAATAGGCCGGACCGGCTAGTTTGCCACCTCTAATGTGGATAACATATTCCAAACTTTTGAAAATTCTGAAACGCTAAATATCTCTTGTATTTAGATAGTACAATATTGTCTTGGTACCTAGGGTTTGTACCTTTTGTAAGCAAATGAGAGTATATATCCTTAATTAGATCTTAGACATAGGGTAGACTTATTAATTTATTGCAGACATGCAACCTTATTAGACTTAGGTATTCTAATACCCAAACTATGACGGGAAGGTTATAGATTAGAGGATTGTAGATCTCTTTCATAAGAATAGGAAAAGAGAAGTGAATGAATAGTCATTACTCATGCACAAATCACCTCTCTCTCTCTCTCTCTCTCTCTCTCTCTCTCTCTCTCTCTCATGCTCACTCTACACCGCTTGTTGTTGTCATTCTATTTTTTAACACTCTTTGGTATAGCGAATTCTTGTCCAAAAGCAATATATTTTTTTAGATTCGTACCAAGAATCTATATAGTATTTGCTGATTCTAAAAGAGGTGGAAAGTTTTAAAGCACAATATAACAAACTAAAAATTGATTCTCAAATCATTGTAAGTAACCCATAGGAAAAGTCATATTGGAAGTATAAAGCCAATCATACTCGAAGCTCTAGCAATGGGAATAGAAAGACTACAAAATCCACAGTCAAGCTAAGCGTCTTGCTGAATATGAATTAGATAAGTTTGATTTTATAGTAAGGATGGCTATTTGGTTTCAAATGTTGGCTAGAGTTAATATAGTTAGCCAAGAGTTATAATATAAAGATGCTAGCTTATTGAAGTGGTGATGGATGATGTGAAACACATGATTATGTTTTTTTGAAGAGCACTACAAATGGATTTTCAAATGCTGTGGATTCTACTAAAAAAATAGCTACAGAGAAGGAGATTGATTTTATGTTTCATGAGAAGAGAAAAATAAAGAGAAAATAATTGCAGCATCTTCATGGGGTGAATAGTGAATCATTGGAACCAACCCTTGAACAATCAGGTTAAGAAATTTTTAGAATAATTGAGGTACTTCCACAAGTACATTTTTATTAGTGCGGACACGAATGCATCTTTCATTGGAGCTCTATGCTCTACACTCAATATTCTAAATATCCTGATATATCTCCGATATTAAGAAAACAATATGATAAGTTGCTTATCGGTTTATTATATCGGTAAACCCGAAAAATCAAGTCAAAAGGGCGATATATCGGGTCAAACTCGGTTTGACCTGATATATCGGTGTTTTTTTTGTTTTTTTAAACCACGTCGTTTTGAAAATATAATTTAAAGAAAAAAAATATTCGTCGATAACATTCGATAACGAGAGAGTTTATGATAAATGATCACTTCTATTTTTATTAATTAATACTATTTGTGTATTTTAATTGTCAAAACAATCAAATATTTTTTATGAAATTTATTTGGTACATTTTGAAGTATAAATTTTCATGTTTCAAGTTTATTTGGTATATTTTGAAGTATATATTTATAAATATATTAAATTTAATTAAAAACTAGTAAAAACGATAAATCCGATATAATCTGATATATCTTGATATATCTCCATTATATCTTTATTTTACAAAAACGATACAATGTCAATAACCGCTATTTAGACCATTTTCTACACTAGTGCTCAGAAGATACGTCAATTGACCCCCGAAATAATAGTGGCCTGGGATGGAGATGCAAGAGTGGGTTAAAAGAAATAAGACACTTGAAGGAGAGAATTAGAGAGTACAATTCAACTAGAGATAACCATGTCCGAAGAGATATTGGAGTTCGTGATGTATCATTATTGGCATTGACGTATCTCAAGGGCAAAAAGAAGATCAAAACATCTTTTTTTAGTAGCTGGTTATGAGGCATTAGTACTAACTCGTATTTATAAAATCGATGTCACGATGCGATATCAACTACCTTGGATTTATCTTGCACTTGGGAGCGGGTAGAGAGCAGCTATTTATTAAGTTCTATGATGAGCCTAATGAGGCAAGACATGTCACCTGAGGATGCAATGTCGTTAGGAATGGACTCGCTAATTGCAACATCTGTTGAAGATCCACACACAAGCAGTGATGCTTTACATGTGTATCAGATGAAATGAAAAGGATGGATTTTCATTGGTATTCAGTAGAAGAAATATTTTGGAGGGATATAAAGATAGAATTAGTCACCTTAATTTGAGGGTTGAGAAGGGAGATCGAATCTGACGGGATAAAGGAAGGCAAAGCTAGTCGTCCCGCTTTCTTATTCTTAAGTAGCGCATGCAGTTAGTTGACTTAGCACCAGTTTATTGAATCTCACCATCATCCGAGCGCAGCATAACAGCTATCTGTGTAATACAGACATACATAAGACATTCAACCTTTCTTTATTTAAAGCGCATAACTGCACATCAAAAATGCTAGTATGAATTCTTCATTTTCGCTGGTATTTTTTTTTTCTTTTTACATCAGCTTTTGTATTCTTGTACTCTATAGTTCAGATCAGAAAGTTTTGTATCTGAGCTAAGCATCTACAACTTTTTCAAGACGAAAGGGTTTGCATATGTGTAAACCTTGGACCTACCTCTAATGGTAGGGTTATCTACATGGTAGTATCCAATCATGCTAATGGTGCAATAGCAGCCTATGAAATAGTTTGCTATTAGTATGAAAGAGACGTGAGAAGATTCATTACGAAGGGCCTCCTAGATCCGTATGATTCCTTTGTGGTTGGATTAAAGCGCTTGCCCGTACGAGTGTGTTGGCTCACTGTGATACGAGGGCATTTTGCTTTTTAATATGTGATTTGGAATCACTTGATCAGTTGCGGCTCATAAGAAAAGTTCTAATGACATTAAGATATCAGTAGAAGCCGCATAAGTCAATTTAATGGCTCCTATCAAAAAATGTTTCTCATCCAGGTGTGCTAAACTTTCCAAAAAGAGAAAAATAGAGAAAACCAATGATCTAAAAAAAGGGCTATACATAAATTTCTTAAGGAACAACAACAGTTAGGCAATGAAGACGCTAATCAGGAGCAAAATCCCAATGAAGAAATCAATGATGTTGAAGATAATGCAGAGCAAGTTGCGGAGGAAGTGGTTGAAGAGCCGAAGAAGAACATGTTGAGGAACATGTAAAAGGACATGAAGCAGTGAAACCAAAACACATAATTCCTTTTTAGCCACATTAGATGATAAGATTGAAAAAACTAAGCACTTGAAAGACATCGTAAAATTCCTTTTTACCTTTAGTTAAAGTAAAATCGTAAAATTCTTTTGATAAATAGTAAAAATATAACTTAGGATAAAACCATAAAACTATAAAAGTAAAACTGTAAAACTGTAATTCTATCAGAGGCAAAATGATAATTTCACATTACCATAAAACAGTAAAAATGTAACTTTATAATAGTAAAAACAAGCTATTTAACCTCTTCCTTCTCCAATCACAAATCCGGCAGCAAAACTCTTCTCCGATCAAGCCAAAACCAACATGCAATACCACAAACAAACCACAACAACCCAGCGAGTTCACAAACGCAAGAAATTAGGAAATTGAGGTAACATTGCTACCTCCGCAAGTTGAAATAGCAGGGGGCCGAGGGCACTGCTCCTTTTTCGATTCCAAACTAAGCTGTTGTCTTTGTCTCATGTTACTGTAGCTCCAGAATTCGTCCAAACAAGATGAGAAAGGGTTGGTCGCCGAAGCCATTGAGTCTCACCTGAGACAAGGAGGACGGCGACAGTGGTGCGGTGGTGAAAAAAAACCCAGGAAACAGAGAAGCTTGAATCAACGAAATTGAAGAAAGAATTTAATTAGGGATGAGAATAAGAGGACTGGGCTTACCAAATCGTGGTCAAGGAAGCTCGCCAGAGCCCAAAACTAAGTCGGAATCCATGGAAGCTTCTCCGACGAGATTTGTAATTGAACTGAAATGATGATCGATGGATATATAAATGTAAAGGAGAGACCGGCGAGTGTGGTGGTGTGGTTTCATGTCGTCAAAATCACCGGAAGGCGTTTTGGATTCTAAAACTACTACTTAAAATAAATTCTAAATTACTTATGTATAATTGATCTACCACTCATCACATAATCAAAACACGAATTCTACTCAAGAAACATATATGACACGCATAAAACAACCAATAGACAGCAACAATTTTCGATTCTTTCCTAGTCCATTTCAATTCCAATTCGAATCAGAGTCCGAAGCGGTTCATCTAATCATTAAGACTTCTTAATTATTTAGAATCAACGAAACGTTCAATCCTAAACATATGCTAGAAAGAATTCAACATAACGAAGCATACTAGTTAAACAACAAAGTAGCACATAAGCACATTAAGTCGAATTGGAGACATGTAAGCAAGCATGGCGTCACTCATCTTGATTAAGCATGCAAATTCCTAGAACTATCACAGCCCTATACAAGTACCCATAATTGAAACACGAAGCGCATAACTCAATTAAAGATTACTTTAGTGAATGAAATCGCAACCTTAGGAGAACCATGGCCCTGGCTTCCTCAAACATTGATTTAGATGCACAAGTTCATGGAATCCATTGAAATAAAACCTAAAAATAAATCGGAAACCCTACTGCCCTAAGTCATAACACACGGCATACACACATATTCAAGAGTTCATACAATCAAAACATAAAACTAAATAAGTGTGAAAATATGTTCTTCATATATGAAACCGAAAATAACATCCAAATACTCATACAATGAATTCGAAAGTTTCAGAAAACCAAAATAAAAATTACAAGCCATTGATGGATCACACATTAGAAACCTTGAAGGATTCAGCAAGGATGATTTCGATTTGGAAGAGGAGGAAGGGTAGGACTGCTATGGTGGGGATGGATAAAGTTTGTGGCTCGAATTTTCTTGATGTATTTTGGCAAAGGTTCGGCCTAGCTTTATGAGAGAGAGGTGATAGTATTTGTTGAAGAATGTCGTGTTATATATAGAGGAAGGAGAAGAGGAGAGCAGCTCGGCATTGGACTGATCCATCAAGGATGTACGGCTAGGATGTTAGTTCCATGATGAGATCATGTGGCTCACATATTTCCCTGTAAAATCAGTGTTTATATCCTTCTTTATCTCTTGTATACACGGCTGATCTCTTAGATAATCTCCAAAGCTTCTCACGGCAAAAGCTTCATATCTTTTCTCTCCTTGTTGTCGTGTGAGTCTTCCTTGTACACGGCCTTATCTCCTTTTTAATCTCTTTGAATTATCCTTTTAATTCTGAAATTCATCTCCTTAATTCCCTGAATACATTGGCACGTCATGGGACTCCTATAAATTCTCAAGCACTTCACACGGCTAGGACTCCTTCTCCCTTTTGGATTTGGACGGCATCTCCTCTTTAATTCGTGAGTTTCCTTCTTCTTCAAGCTTTTTTGTGGCTTGTCTTCTTTTCCAATTTGAAATAGGACTCCTCATTGTTCTCCAAATGCACGGCCTCATCCATGTAGGCACGGCTCCTTTATTTTCTCAAACCATGAGTCTCTAACTCCTTGCACGGCTAGGACTCCATTAATTCCTCAAATTATCTCTTAAATCCAAAATCTGAAAATAAGATAAGAAAAACATAAGTAAGAGATAATGTATTTCGAAAATCATGTCCTAATCTAGAGAATTGTTTTCTTAAAAAGACACATGTAATAGACGAGCTCAGCTAGATTAGGAAAGTTTCTAATTTGCAAAAATGAAACTTACTAGAACAAGTAAGTTACTAGAACAGAGAAGTTCATTTATGAAAGTTTCGTAAAAAGAGTTTTAGTTCAAGTAGGACTCTCCCAAATGGTACGTTTCATAGTCTAACAAGGATTCCTAGTGCAAACAGGACTCTCAAGATATCGCCAATGCGACCAAAACGTAGAAAGATGAAGACTCCTAATCCAACTAGATTTCCTAGTCCTATAAGGATTCCTACTCAAACTATGACTCTAGACCAATTCTTCATTTTAAAACTTGTTTAAGCACAAAAACACAACTAATACCGTCCATGACTCCTACTATGACTCAATCACTTGATATTACAATAATAAGGGCTAAGCAAAGTACAAATGGAGGTAAAAACATATTAAGAACGTAGCACAAAGTGCTCCTATCAATTACCCCACACTTAGCTTTTGTTAGTCCATTAGCAAAACAAACTACACAAGACACTATTGCCCCTAAATGATTGCCTCAAAATCTTAAAACACATAGCTTTCAAGTTTAAGTATTTGAATGTAAGTACATAAATTCCAAGTTTTATAAACATGTTTCATAGTATGAATAAGTGAGATACGAGACAATAGGCAATTAACATGTTTTGTCAATCAAATCCTCCTCACAAGGCATACTCTCTTCTTTTCACTCAGATTCATGGTTATGATTCATACACAAGTATATGCAAGAGAAAAGATAATAAGACATCAAATAGCTTGCATATTTCATCAAATGAAAGCACTTTGTGAATAACGAAAGGAAAACCTCATTTAACAACTAAGTGTACAAATGGACCAAAACCATATGCTCAACTCTTGTGATCATCTCCACAAACCAAGATTTGCTCATTTTAAGAATCATTAGGATCATTAGATAAGGTGAATGTTTAGGCTTAGCTAAAGGCATGAAATATCAAGGAATCACAAAGGTAATCATATAGACTTAGCAGAGTAAACACCATTTTTATGACACCACACACCATCAAGGGCAAAATATAACCACAAAATGAACATGGACAAAGGTCAAATCATATTTTTAAACCTTCAATTACAACTCAACTCCAAATCACAAATAGAAGACAACATATTTTCTTTTATTTCTTGTACTTGCCGAGTTGTATACATATTTTTTTTCTCTTTTCTTTTTCATTCATTTTTTTCGGCATGCTTAAAAGCTCTTTGTTCATTTTTTTTTTCTTATGTCTTCCATCTCACACTTATTTAATGCATCATCACAACATCATCTTAAAAATAATTCTGCCAAGTCTATATGACAAGGTAGAGGTAACTATACTAAGCATGGAGATAACATAGGTGCTGAAGAAAATGCTCAATGTAGACTTAAATGAGGTTTAACTAAGGGGTCCCAAACATGGCACATATAGGCATACATGACTGTTTGGCTCAAGTGGTGGTATTCCTAGAAATGATCCATAAATCCCTTTTAAAATCAGACCATTTTATGACTTAAAAATTTCAACAATCACAAAATATGAGTTCTAGTAAATTCTAGAGTCCATTAAAAGCTATGACATATAATCATTGAATATGCAAAGAATAATGAGGTTCACAAAACAACCACGAAATTTCATATTATCACTCAAGAACAAAGCATATATAGGCTCAAAAACTCACAGGTTGTTATGGACTTAAACTAATCAAATATGTATGTCATATTACATTCAATCTAAATCTCACATGTTCATACCAAATCCACATTATCAATGAAACTTACAATTCAATTCTTATGGAATGCAAAACCATCATCCATGCATTTAGAGACATAATCATCCTAGATTTTAGGGGCATCCTAAGACTCAATAAAGCAATACACATTTTTTTCGGTTTTTTCAAACATTTTTCCGATTTTTTCCTCTTTTTTCCATTAAATATTATGACCAAACAATGAATCAAAGCAAAAACAAACAAACAAACAATGATCATGCAACCCTACCCCACACTTAGAAAATTACATTGTCCTCAATGTAAGCTCAAAAATAAGAATGTAATTCACAAGTATAGAATAAGATCACACATCAACACATATATAATTCAACCATAAGAGTGAAGGGATTAGAAAATGTAAACTCTCGTAGACGACTCCTCCACAGATACGGTTGAAATGGGTTGCCTCCCATGCAGCGCTTGAGTTTTATAGTCTCTCAGCCTAGACTCTCTCATGTTCATACTTCTTTCGGCGCATCTCTCACACTTGTCTCCTCATATGTGTGCTCCTTAAAAGGTTCATAGTAGGGCTTAAGTGGATGCTCATTCACGTTAAATGTCTGACCTGTTTTATCACTTTTAATTTCAATAGCACCATGAGCAAACACATTAGTAACAACAAATGGACCAACCCAACGAGAACGTAATTTGCCTGGAAAAAGTTTAAGTCTATAATGGAATAAAAGAAATTTTTGACCAACTACAAACTTTTTCCCACGAATCATCTTATTATGATAAGCTCTCGTTTTCTCCTTGTAAATCCATGCAGTATCATAGGCGTCATTTCGTATCTCCTCAAGCACATTAAGCTGCAACTTCCTATGAAGACCAGCTGTATCCTTGTCCATGTTGAATGTCTTCACCGCCCACAATGCTTTGTGCTATAACTCAACTGGAAGGTGATATGTCTTCTCATACATCAATCTGAATGGTGACATCCCAATAGGCATCTTGTACGCAGTCATATAGGCCCATAATGCATCATCTAAACGATCACTCCAATCCTTCCTTGTTGGACCTACAGTTTTCTCCAGAATTCCCTTGATTTATATGTTGGACACTTCTGTCATACCACTTGTTTGAGGATGATATGGTGTCGAAACCTTGTGGGTCACTTCATACTTCTTGAGCAATACCTCAATTGTCCGGTTGCAAAAATGAGAACCTCTATCACTTATCAAAACTCTTGGTACTCCAAACCTGCAAAATATGTTAGTTCTCAAGAAACATGCAACCACTTTCGAATCATTAGTCCTGGTGGCCTTTGTCTCCACCCATTTCGACACATAATAAACGGCTAACAAGATATATAAGAAACCTCTAGATGAAGGAAATGGACCCATGAAATCAATGCCCCATACATCAAAAATTTCGACAATTATGATAGCGGATAAGGCATTTGATCTCTCTTACCAATATTACCAATCCGTTGACACCTATCACAAGAAACACAAAATAAGTATGCATCCTTGAAAATAGTATGCCAATAGAAGCCACATTCCAATACCTTCAAAGCTGTTCTACGAGGCCCAAAATGACCTCGACATGCCTCACTATGACAGAAGTTAAAAATCGACCTATGCTCATTCTCTGTGACACATCTCCTAATGACTTGATCACTACATTGTTTCCATAAATACGATTCATCCCACATATATTATCTAGCCATTTTCTTCAATTTAGCCTTATTAGCATGCGAAAGTATACTAGGAAAATCCTTATTAACTAAATAATTGACAATGTCGGCATACTAAGGCACACTTACCTCCATCCCAAAGAGTTGCTCATCTGGGAAAGTCTCACGTAGCGGTTCTCTTTCCTCATCTCGCACGATCCTACTCAAATGATCAGCGACTACATTCTCATTTCCCTTCTTGTCTCGAATTTCAATTTCAAACTCTTGAATCAACAGTATCCACCGGATCAACCTGGGCTTAGCATCCTTCTTAGTCATCAAATACCTTAAGGCTGCATGGTCAGAATACACAATAACTTTAGAATGCAAAAGATATGATCGAAATTTTTCTAAAGCAAAGATTACAGACAAAAGCTCTTTTTTCGTAGTCGAATAATTCATCTGGGCCTCATTAAGAGTCTTTGACGCATAGTAGATCACTACGGGCTTATTTTCTCTTATTCGGCCCAAAACTGCCCCAACTGCATAACATGAAGCATCACACATTAATTCAAAGGGCAGGTTCCAATCGGGAGGACAAATGAGTGGTGCACTAATCAACAATTCCTTCAATTTCACAGACTTTCTCACATGCATCATCACATATGAACGGCACATCCTTCTGCATTAGGGTACAAATAGGTCTTGCCACCATGGAAAAATCTTTGATGAATCTCTTATAAAATCCTGCATGACCAAGGAAAGAATGAACCTCTCTCACAGTTGTGGGAGAGGGTAAGTGATGCACAATATCAACTTTATCTTTGTCTACCTCAATACCCTTAGCAGATACAATATGTCCCAAAACTATCCCTTGATTAACCATGAAATGACATTTTTCCCAATTAAGCACAAGGTTAGTTTCTACACACCTTCTCAATATTAACTCTAAGTTCTCTAAACATGCATCAAAGTCTTTACCATAAACACTAAAGTCATCCATAAAACTTCAATGATATTTTTGATAAAGTCAGGAAAATAGCAAGCATATATCGCTGAAATGACCCTGGTGCGTTGCACAACCCAAAGGGCATGTGTCGATAGGCAAACGTGCCAAATGGACATGTAAATGTCGTCTTCTATTGATCTCCCGGATGAATGCATATCTGGTTGTAGCCACTATACCCATCTAGAAAACAAAAGAACTCGTGCCCGGCTAATCTTTCCAACATCTGGTTTATGAACGACAAAGACATGTGATCCTTGCGTGTTGTAGCATTCAACTTCCTATAATCAATGCACATCCTATGACCAGTCACCAACCTCTGGGGTACTAACTCATTCGCCTCATTTTTCACAACAGTTACCCCACTCTTCTTAGGCACAACCTGCACTGGTAAAATCCACCGACTGTCCGAAATAGGATAGATCACTCCACAATCAAGCAGGTTGATCACCTTATCTTTCACGATTTTCATCATTGGTGGGTGCAATCTCCTTTGAGCATCACGTGTAGGCTTGGCGCCATCCTCCAATAGTATCATATGAACACAAGTTGTAGGGCTTATTCCCTTGATATCCGCCAAAGTCCATCCAATAGCGATCTTATTCCTCTTAAGCACATCAATCAATCTTGCTTCCTGCTACTCACTCAATGTTGATGACACAATAACTGGTAGAGTATCATCCTTTCCAAGGTACACATACTTCAAATGATCTGGAAGCTCATTCAAATCTAACTTTGGGGCCTGAACCACATATGGTAGCAATTTGTTAGTGGAAATGGGAATTGACAAGAAAGAGGGATACCTTCTGTACGGTTGAGCTTCAAGCTCACAAAGTATTTCGAAAATCTTGCTCCACAGCTAATTGCTATGCTTCTAACATTTCTGACATAAAATGTGCAATAGAATCAACAACATCCACAGAAAAGCACGAGTTAAGGTCAGAAACTGGGTATTTCATAGCCTAAAAAATGTTGAAGCTGATAATATCTCCATCGAATTCCATTGATAAACTCTCATTTGCCACATCGATACTTGTCCTAGCAGTCCTCATGAACAGTCTCCCCAAAAGCAGTGGAGTTGTCTCCAAGGGTGATACCTCCATGTCTAGCACATAAAAATCTGCAGGAACAATCAAGTGACTGACCTGCACAAAGACATCCTCAACATACCCCTTAGGGTACTTGTTAGATCGATCAGCTAATTGGATAATCACATTATCATTCTTCAAATGTCCTAATCCTAGTGATTGATAAACATTATATGGCATGACATTTATCGATGCACCTAGATCAAGCATAACATTTTCAAATAACGTGTTACCAATTTTGCATGGGACAGAGAAACTTCCCGGGTCTTTCATCTTAGGGGGTAGCTTCATTTGGATGACAGCAGAAACTGTCTCATTCATGTTTACTACCTTCTCCTCCCTAGTTTTTCTTCTTGAAGTACAAATCTCCTTTAGAAATTTCGCATACTTTGGAACTTGCTTTATACACTCCAACAATGGAAGGTTAACTTGCACCTTCCTAAATACTTCCAACACCTCCTCATCTGATTTATCATTCTTGCTTTTTGCAAACCTATAAGGGAAAGGTACACACAAAAGGGGATTAGTTTTAACTAAGTCACTTGAGTTAAAAATTGTAGCTTTTTGTGCATCATGGGACAGCACAAGCTCCTTTTTGGAGGTTGCTGGATCTTTCTGCAAGTCCATCTTCACAATTTTGTCACTTCCACTTTCCTCAAGAACATCATGGGCCGTGTGAGCCTTCTTTGCAACATTATGTCTCTCCTTAAGCTCGAGTCCACTCCTTGTCATGATAGCTTGGGCTTACTCATTTCTTGGGTTGGGTATGACACCACTTGGCAGCTTCCCTTGCTCAGAAAAATGGCCCATGAAGTCCACTACCTAGCTTATATGCATTTTCAGCTCCGCAATGTCCTTGTTATTCGCTTGTTGACCCACCACCAAAGTTTGAGTCACAGTGTTCAACTGACTTTGCCCAGCAGCTAAAGATTTCGACATCTCATCATAGTTAAGAGCAGCAGCCACGTTTGGAGGTGGTACATTGAGTAGTGGAGCTTGTGGTCTAAATAAACTAGTCGGACGAGGCCCAAATTGCATAGCATTTTAATGTGGCCTTAGTACATTCTCATTGTTGGACCACCGAAAGTTAGGATGATCACGTAGGCCAAGATTGTAGGTGTTTGAATATGGATTGTACTTCTGACCTCCTTGATAACCAAGGGCATTGACTTCCTTATACCCTCCACTAGAAGCAACTTGAGGACACTGATCAGTAGGGTGTCCCTCCATACATATTCCACAAACTTGAGCTCCACTAGTCTTCATGAAATGGCTCATCATCTTGGACAACTTATCAACTTTGTCCTCTAGAGCAGAGTTCGAACTAGAGTGAGTTTCATGCACCTACCGTGTGGCACTTGCAGATGTCCTAAAATGTTAGTTGTTCATTGCTCTCTTTTCTAAAAGATATTTCGCCACTACATTGCTTTTGTCCAAAAACGACCACTAGCACCTGAATCAAGGAACTCTCTTTCCATTTGTAGAAGCCCTTCATAAAAGTACTGAAGCAATAAACATTACCTAATGTCATGAGCTGGACATGATGCTACAAGAGACTTGAATCTCTCATAGTAGTTGTGAAACGACTCATCCGGCCCTTGCTTACCAGTGATCTGCTTCCTTATGTGAGTAACTCTTGAAGATGGAAAATACTTGGATAGAAATTCGTTCACCATAGTAGTCCAAGAAGTAATCCTACCAGCTGGCACCTCAAACAACCATTTCTGAGCACGATCCTCCAATGAGTAAGGAAAAGCTCTCATCTTCACAATTTGAATGTCTGCTCCTCTAAGGCACATAGTCTCACAGTTGAACTGGAACAGAGTGAGATGTTGATTAGGATCCTCACCAGAAAGTCCATGAAACATGGCAAATGGTGCAGAAATCCACTCTTCAAAACGAAATCACTAGTGTTCTCCTCCTCTGGGACACAATACGCAATGTTAGAGGGCGCTGTCCCACTAACTTCTCCTTCAACTTGACCATTTTGTTCTCTAATCGATGTCATTACTTCTTCTTGAACTGGAACTTGAACTTTAGGTTCTGGATCAGGTAGATCGAAATTCAACTGGGCCAATGGAAATGGGCTTGTCAACAATTCCAACTCTGGATCCTCAAAGAACAATGGATTGAGCCCACTACCATTTGATGCACTTGGAAATTGCGAAATAGACCCAAACTCTCTTTCTTCGTGAAATGAATCTGATTCAATGGAAACGTTATCAAACTGAGCTTGAGGCTGAATTCTTTTCAGGCGTGCACTAATCTCATCGGACCAACCACTAATCTTGCACATTCATTAGCCTGAAAAGAACACATATTAGCAACTTTACAAAGTATGAAATACAACTATAAGTAAATATAAACTTCTTTTTTTTACAAATTTCGTTCTCTTTCCTCTTTCACAAAGGTAAATCTTCTTTTTACTTTCTTTGAAATTTTGTTTCTCTTGTTCTTATATGTTTCAAAATGTCCAAGTGTAGTAGTATAACTAAGTCTAATTGATTTTATTCACACACAATCCTAACTTTTAAGGTACGTGGAGCAGAGGAGTTAACTGTGCAATGGACTGAAACAGCCACATGTAATGGTCTTGCTTTATCTGATATACCTTAAAAGTTAGAATATTATTTTCTTCTGAAACTATATACATTTATTTATACAAAGTTATTTTCTAAGTTATAAAGCGAGGTGGATGTGCGGCCTAAGTACGTCGTCTAGACACAAACTCATTCCTTTGTTTCAGAAGGCTGGATAGTTAGAATCATAGATAGTCACAAGGCATGACTCATTTATTGGACACCACAGAGACCACATCCTCAAAAGGATGTTTTCCCTATCGACTCCATCACCAAGATGTATGTCAGTCTGTGGGTCTCTGAGATCCAATTTTGTAAACCTTGAACCAGGGTAATGAAAATAGCAAGCCCCTTACTCAGCTCGGAATAACTTTGTGTGTTAGACTGGCTTCAAAGTATTAATAAAAGTCACCCTCTACCCCAAGTGACATTTTCAAGGTACAAATAGAGGTTAAGGCTAATATTAACAAAATTGACTTTACTTATTCCGTTCACCTTATAACTTACAATAAACTAAACATAAAATAAACATTTAGCTTCCTTAAAAATTTAACTAAATGTAACAAATATCCTACATGCATACTACTACAACAATGTAACAAATAACAACTTCTTAACAAACAAAAACTCTATCTCAAACACAATTTACGATATGAACTATTTTTTTTTCTTTTTCGGATTACTATTTCACAGAAGCACTATTTTACGGTTACTGTTCACATAAACATATTAATCAAAATACAATTATACAATTCACAATATAACACAAAATTAACACTTCAAAGCATTGAGAATTAATCAATTCCTCGGCAACAGCGCAAAAATGATAGATCGTTGGTTAGAACGTCTATAAAATACCCTGAAAAACATCATCATTAGTATAGAATGAGCATGGATCGTTCAGTCCGGAGAATCAAAAGGGCCTCAAAACTTATCATGTTATTGAGGGATTTGATTTGGATTCTAAAACTACTACTTAAAATAAATCCTAAATTACTTATATACAATTGATCTACCACTCATCACATAACCAAAATATGAATTCTACTCAAGAAACGTGTATGACACGCATAGAATAACCAATAGGCAGCAACAATTTTCGATTCTTTCCTAGTCCATTTCAATTCCAATTCTAATTAGAGTCCAAAGCGGTTCATCTAATCATTAAGATTTCTTAATTATTTAGAATCAACGAAGCATTCAATCCTAAACATATGCTAGAAAGAGTTCAACATAACGAAGCGTACTAGTTAAACAACAAAGTACCACATAAGCACATTAAGTCGAATTGGAGACATATACGCAAGCATGACATCACTCATCTTGATTAATCATGCAAATTCCCAGAACTATCACAGCCCTATAGAAGTACCAATAATTGAAACACGAAGCGCATAACTCAATTAAAGATTACTTTGGTGAATGAAATCGCAACCTTAGGAGAACCATGGCCGTGGCTTCCACAAGCATTGATTTAGATGTACAAGTTCATGGAATCAATTGAAATAAAACCTAAAAAGAAATCAGAAACCCTACTGCCCTAAGTCATAACACACAACATACACACATATTTAAGAGTTCATACAATCAAAACATAAAACCAAATAAGTCTGAAAATATGTTCTTCATATATGAAACCGAAAATAACATCCAAATACTCATACAATGAATTCGAAAATTTCAGAAAACCAAAATAAAAATTACAAGCCATGGATGAATCACACATTAGAAACCTTGAAGGATTCAGCAAGGATGATTTTGATATGGAAGAGGAGGAAGGGTAGCACGGCTATGGTGGGGATGTATGAAGTTTGTGGCTTGAATTTTTTTGATGTATTTTAGCAGAGGTTCGGCCTAGCTTTGTGAGTGAGATGTGATAGTATTGTGAAGAATACCGTGCTATATATAGAGGAAGGAGAAGAGAAGAGCAACTCGGCATTGGGCTGATCCATCAAGGATGCACGGCTAGGATGTTTCCATGATGAGATCGTGTGGCTCTCATATTTCCTTGTAAAATCAGTCTTTATCTCCTTCTTTATCTCTTGTATACACGGCTGGACTCCTTGTTATTTTTTGATTTGGATGGCACGGCTGATCTCCTAGATAATCTCCAAAGCTTCACACGGCAAAAGCTTCATATCTTTTCTCTCCTTGTTGCCGTGTGAGTCTTCCTTGTACACGGCCTGATCTCCTTTTTAATCTCTTTGAATTATCTTTTAATTCTGAAATTCATCTCCTTAATTCCCTAAATACATTGGCACGTCATGGGACTCCTATAAATTCTCAAGCACTTCACACGGCTAAGACTCCTTCTCCTTTTTGGATTTGGACGGCATCTCTTCTTTAATCCGTGAGTTTCCTTCTTCTTTAAGCTTTGTCGTGGCTTGTCTTCTTTTCCAATTCGAAATATGACTCCTCATTGTTCTCCAAATGCACGGCCTCATCCATGTAAGCACGGCTCCTTTATTTTCTCAAACTGTGAGTCTCTAACTCCTTGCACGGCTAGGACTCCATTAATTCCTCAAATTATCTCTTAAATCCAAAATCTGAAAATAAGAAAAGAAAAACATAAGTAAGAGATAATGTATTTCGAAAATCATGTCATAATATAGACAATTGTTGTCTTAAAAAGACACATGTAATAGATGAGCTTAGCTACATTAGGAAAGTTTATAATTTGCATAAAAGAAACTTACTAGAACAAGTAAGTTTTCATTTAAGAAAGTTTTGTAAAAAGAGTTTCAGTTCAAGTTGGACTCTCCCAAATGGTACGTTTCCTAGTCTAATAAGGATTCCTAGTGCAAACAGGACTATCAAGATATCGCCAATGCGACCAAAACGTAGAAAGATGAAGACTCCTAATCCAACTAGGTTTCCTAGTCCTATAAAGATTCATACTCAAACTAGGACTCTAGATCAATTTTTCGCTTTTAACTTATTTAAGCACAAAAACACAATTAATACCGTCAATGACTCCTACTATGACTCAATGACTTGATATTACAACAATAAGGGCTAAGCAAAGTACAAATGGAGGTAAAAACATATTAAGAACGTAGCACAAAGTGCTCCTATCACAGCGGCACAGGGCCGAGAAGCCTCGTTGGTGAAAGAGAGAAGGAGGGTGTTTTGTGCTATCGCACAAAAATAAGAGAGAGAGAGAGAGAGAGAGAGTTTGGACCCAGGTCTTGGGCTCGGGTCATGGGTTAGAGAATTGGGCTTCTACAAGCCCTATAAGAAAAACCCAATTGTAAAAAAAAAATATAATTTTTAGAAAACATTTAAAATCAAAGTAAAACTTTAGAAATTTGTAAAAAATTAAAACGAGCATCGGAAAAATATTTCAAAGACATTTCTGAGCTAGTGGCGACGTGTTATTTAATATCGACGTATTAAACTACATTTTCGACATTTATTAATCATAATGTGTCGTTAATTCGAGATTCAAAATCTCGGGTATTACAATGTAACAATTGCAAAGTCCCTCCCTTTCTAACAGATCTTAAATAAGGCTCACACACCTTATATAAGATCAACAAGGTCAGTGGATTAAACAAAACAATATCATGTACAGTAAAAAATCTATAAAAAATAATATCGGGATCAGAAGAAATTATTACTTTAGGAGGATTATTTATTTATTTATCAATAAATTAATAAATTATTATTATGTAAAGAGTTTTTGTTGTTATTCCAGCTGAATTGATGATAATCGTTTAGTTTGACTAATATGTTTAATTTTAGGTACGATTATATATTTATTCACTTTCAAAATTTAGTATAATCTTATGTCTAAGGGGGTGTATTGTATATGAAATTTGTGGGAGTTTTAAAGAAATCCATGGAATTCAGAATTTTAAGTGTATTCAAGAAAGATTTTTAATTATCCCTACAAGTCTAGGTGTATTTAATTAGGATTTTAGAATGTCATTATGAATTCCATGAGGGTCTGTGAGTATTCAATCAGGACTTTTTAAAATCAATAGAAGTCTATAGGTATTAAAAATATCATTTATACTTATAGAATTTTAAACTCATTGACTATCTAGTGTTAATTATACATTCCACTATTCAGAAATTGTTTGGCCTTTAGATTAAAAGATTTTCATGGACTTTTCCATGAACTTTCTCATTGTATTTAAATATTTCATTCTTTGTCATTTTTCTTTATTTTCTTTTCTTTACCAATTCTTTTTCCTACAATCCAACATAGTTATTCAACCTTTAATTGATATCTTCTTCTTTTATGTTATGTTCTTACATTGTATTGTTGTACTTACTAAAACATCATTCTCATTTGTGTACACATGTCCAATGCTAACCATAAAAACAATGATGACGAAAAAAGTACGTAAGAAAAAAAGATTAAATTTGTAAGATTTCTCTTACTTTCTTACAAATAATTGAGAGTAATAGACACAACCAATAAATTTGCTTTAAACAAAAATTGTTTTATTGAAACTTTTATTAGCATGCATTCAGTGCCCATCTAATAGCACCCACAAGGCGTTAGAGAATCTAGGCCAACCTAGATGCTTAAGACTCACTCCGAAGTGAAGCAAATTATCACGGAACCGTGGACAATGAAGCAAATGGAACCGTAACCTTGTAATTGACAAACATGGTCAACATGATTAGACTTGTTAAATAAGATTAAGGCCTTTTGAGGCCTAAAATATTGAGGTCAGCAATCATTTTTCATGCACGTTAATCAGTTACCGTACCTTATTTTCTTTACTAACAAAAAATGTAGTTTAATTTTTTGATGAGTATTAAAAAATATGTAGAAGTTGATCAATAGAATTCTGTGGATTTCATAAATCAATAGAAATATGTAGAAATCAGTTAAAAGTCTGTGGTTGAAGTCAGTAATTTTAACAATTTTATGAAAGTCTGAGAACTTTTTTAAGAGTTCGTGGATTTTCTAAAAAGTTTGTCAATTAAAATAAGTCCACACAAATCTAAATACAATACACCCTCGTAAAAGTAACTTTAAAATGATAAGTTTAAATAATTATTTTCCTTAATTTCTATTATGAATTTTATCACTATTTTTTTAATATTTGATCAATTATTAATTATTTTAACTTATTTTTAAAATTTTATTAAATTAATATTATTTTATATATTTGGTGGGACCTAAAGATATTTCAAAAAAAATATTATCTTAAACATTTAGCGAAGTTCTTAGTAATATACACTGGTCCCGAGTCTGAACAGATGAAAATTATCATTTAATCAAGATTATTAACTTATCAAGGTTCAACTATACATGAACACATCATCGTATCTCCATCTCCACGATTATAACTAGAAGCTTGGCTTTGGTATAAACAATTTCACTAAAAAATTAAACTCCTTATATTACCCATGTGAAGATGTGGTTTGCCTAAATCTTCACTAGTATAACTGGAAGCTTGGCTTTGGTGTAAACAATTTCACTAAAAAATCAAACTCCCTATATTACCTATGTGAAGATGTGATTTGCCTAACTACTTGTTGTTCCCGAATTTTTGAGATGCCAATAATTATAATCACCAAGGGCGTGTTCGGTATGGAATTGCAAAACTGTTTTTTGTATTATGAAAACATAAAACAAGCAAATACGTGTTCGGCTTCTCATACCCCCACAAACACGGGAAACAATTTTTCAGATATAACCATGAGCCTCTGTGTAAATATCAAAAACGACTTACTCTCGTTTTTGTTGTTTCCAGAGAACAACCATGTGAAGTTGTGAACCATAAAAGGAAGCCATGTCCTATGAACGAATCGACATGCCTATGAATGAATTTTACCATGCTCACCGTCCCAGCTATTTTTCAGACTTTCTTTCTCAACCCACAATTATTTGTTCCTGGTTTTTTTCACAACCCGGCCAGTTTCCTTTGCTCCATAGCAGTGTTGAACTGCTAATATATATACATGCATAATCTTGAGAATTGCAACATAAAAGAAAACAAGAAGGGAAGAGAAAAGGAAGAATTAAAAAGACTTGCAGTATTCAAACCCCTCCACTTGAATTATATCTCTTCTAATGTATACACATTGTTATAGAAACGGCAACTGAACAATCATTTTTCAATTAATCTAACTCAAGTTATTCCATTGATGATGATAAGTGGGATTTCTGAGAAAAACCCAACAACCAGTGGCGGATCTAGGATTCGAAATTTGGCCGAAGGATTCAAAATGTAGAGTAGCAAGAAGATTATAAGAGTTGTAATTAAAGATTTTTAATATTTTAAAGAAGAAGAATACATTCATGTAGGAAAAAATTTAGAGCCACAAATAATGTATGGGCTCCAGCCAAGGCAAGTCATGGGCCGTATCCGCCGGTGCCAACGACAACTTTTTCCAATCTATATAATTGGTTAGCAATTGTTCTTGGGCATAAATGAATTGCATTGTCGTGGTCTCGTGGATACATGTGTCAATATACCCGATGTTGCTTTAGAGACATAGAGAAGAAGGGTTGATGACCGGTGTTAGTAGATTGCAAAAGGCATCCTTCATCAATTGGAGTTGGTTTTACAAAAACCGTTTCTTAGCAATACATATACAGCGAATGCATTCTTAAAATATAAAAACATGAAGTTTAATTTATCATTTTCATTTTATAAAACTTTTTTGGGAAAATTATTTTGTAGAAGCTTACCGAACAAGGCCTAATTGTTTCAATGAATACACAATTTGAAAATGGAGACTATACGTCTATACATTTGGCTCTAGCTCGCCAAGGGGAAACGGCTCTGGATTAATGCACTTGGTCGTCCCTACTCCCTAACACGAATGCTCGGAACTCGGAAGTAACTTGGGTCAATATATTTCATATCCAGTCAAATGAACAGAACGAGGTAAAATGGGAAAGTCATCCCTTCCCCTTTGGAGTTTGGACCCACACTTCTTCCACCAGTTCTGCACAGTTCAAAAATTCAAACACAAAAAGAAATAAAAATTGAAGAAAGGAAACTGCCAAGCTCACAACCACGTGTTCATCTCCTTCCACACCACCCTTTGTGACTGTACATCACAACCGCTCTCCCCTAATACCCGACTCCACAGCCACCTGTTCTCTCCTTCTTCTCTGTTCTCGTCGTCGTTACCCTCTTCGTATTAATGCCCCGCATTTCTCTCTCTACGTAAGGACAGCTATTTCGTCGTTTTGATCCAAAACCAAACCAACATTTGTTCAGAACTCATAGCCCATCTCTCAATCTCCCCCATTTCATATGAAAGCCACCACCTTTGGTCTCTCTGAGGTCCTATTGTGATTACCCACTTCATTTATCGACCCTGTTGTTGAAAAAGGTTACATTTTTCGGTTGTTTTGTGTGTGCTTTGATCGTTTGGATCCTACCCTTTTGGGAAGTTTGAAGCTTTTTGAAGGTGTTGGGGTGGGGCTTGAGATGAGTGTTGCTGAGGAGGAACAGAGTGGTTTTGAGATTGGGATTGTGGTTCCGAAGAGAACTGTAAAGGATGGTGATGGAGATGACTGTGTGGAGGTTTTGTTAAATGAGTTTAAGAATGTGGGTTTTATAGTTGAGAGAGTTTCTGGCGTTGTTGATGACTTTATCAAGGTACTTTTTCGTTTTGATTTTTTTCAGTAATTGATTTTGTTCCAAGCAGTTTAGATATGATGGTGAGAGAATTGGTGAATGAATTTCGAGTGTTTTATAGTAATACTGAAAGAGTAGGAATCATTTGTTACTAGAAAGTGGGGATGATTGTTGTTGTGAGTTGGGTGTATATTCCACTGATTTTAATATATGCCTTATTTGTCTTTTCGATATCTAATGGGACTGATTAGCAGTGACTCATTGTTTCCTTATCTACTCGTAAGCTCAATATTTCGTAATTGAGGATAGCCATCATATTCATTACTTGCTGTAACTCGTATAATTTGCTGACTGAATTTGTGAATATTCTAGCTTATTTAAGTATTAACCTATTTTGTCTTTTGATGTCTGATCAGATTGACTTAGGATTATTATTATTATTTTCTGAATTGTAAATTAGTACAATGCTTTCTACGGTGGTCCGTAAGTACTAGTACAGTAGTAATACTCATGACCTGTTTTATTGTTTGCTGATCTTGGAAAACAGAAAACTGATTGAATGAGCAAAATAGATAGTACTCTTGCTTGAGTTAGTTGCTGAAACTTAGTTTTCTTTCGTTCTTTCTTTCAGCTGGCAGCGCCGTTGGAGACTTTGGGGAGAGCTGCTGTTGAGTTGCAAATCAAAAAGCGAACCCGAATCGGTAATAATGATCTAGCTGCTCCATTGAAGTTGGTTTTTAGATTTTTCTTTTGATTTTTTACTTTAGTTGTTATCTATTTAGGTACTATCTATTAATCTTCATCTGTAAAGTTACATAAAACATGTTTTCTTCTGTTGGGGTTCAGGGATGGATTTACAATTTGAATGGGAAGAGGTTGATGCTTTTGTGAGGCAGCCTGATGGTTCATTGTTCAGCTGGTGTGAGCGTTTTCAGTGCTATAGACACTTGATATATGGAATTGTGAGTCATTCACATATACTGATTCTGTATCTTTGCAAATGACCATATCATTATTTTTCGATATATTGTTAACATCTAGGCTCTAGCTGAGTAATACCTGAATCATTGAGTTAAAGTTTATACTTTATACTGTATATGTTCACCATCTTGAATTAGGTAGCTGAATATGTTATAATCTTTTATTGCAATTTCATTTTTGCCTCGATTCTTACAGTGAAACTCTTTGTTTGAATTAATCCCATTGCTGTGATTATCTTATAAGCTCTGATTTTATTATTTGAATACAATTTTGGGCAATCCATTTCAGCCCTTGTTCATGATTGACAAATAACTTGATCTAAAACTCCTTCTGTGAATTATGTTTGTGTACAAATTATAATCCTTAAACTTTTTTCACTGACAACAGTTTGAACCGAAAATTACAGATGAACAAGGGCAGGTCAGCTGAAACTCTGAGATTTGAGGGGAAGGAGTTTTATTGGGAAATTGGGGAACATTTACTTAAGAAATTGGAGTCACAGAGGATTGTCAAAGATGTTTTCCCTTTGCATGGTATGTTCACAAATTCTCAAAATGTGCATTTCTGCCAAACTCTGAATGAGCTGACTTTTGACTGACAGATGAAGTGAAAAGGAAGAAACTTCTTCATACTTGGGCTTTGCACTGGTGGGATTTCACAAGCCAGCCCATAGATGAAGTTTATTCATATTTTGGTACAAAGGTAAATTGTTGTATTTAGATATTTTGTTTCCTTGATATTTGCTTAAAATTAAACAAGAATTGTTATCTCTGTAGATTGCCATCTATTTTGCTTTCCTCGGAATGTATACGCAGTGGTTGCTGTTTCCAGCTACGTTTGGGCTTATTCTGCAGATATTTGATTTTGGGTGGGTCTGCTACACTAATTTCGTAACTAGCTGTCAACGTTGTTTATTTTTTATCTTGTTTGATTATTTTCTTAATTTATCTATCTTTTCAACTGGTGTATCATTACTTATCAGTACTCTTGCATGCTTGCTCAATAATATACTTAGGTCGTTGCAGTTACTGGTGCTCCCCCTTTTCTTTATAAGCATAACATTATGGGCTATAATGTTTTCCCAGTTCTGGAAACGCAAAAATGTCGCTCTTTTAGCTAGGTAACTTGGTTTACAACTGTGCTTATTTCAAAGTTTTTTTAATCATTTTGTACACAACTTTTTCCTGGCTGGCTTCAAATATTTGATTTATGTTGTAGATGGCATATCAGTTATCCAATCAGAACTGACCTGGGAAATAGGCAGTTGGGCACAGTTTGGAGTTCCCCGCAGTCATCTGTTGAACTCATGAAGAAATGGGGCACAGACAAAACAAAAGAGAAAGAAATGTTTCAAAGAATTGAGTGGTTTGGACGACTAATGAGATTCCGAAATGATGCTATCATTATAGTTAGTATTATATGTCTCCAGTTACCATTTGAGCTGGCATATGCTCATCTTTACGAGGTTATCGAGTCTGATATTGTGAAGTAAGACACCAAAATCTTTCATTCACTCACATCAAATTGGACATACCAGTGGTTACGTTTACAATTAGGCTTTGAGTTGCATATAGTAAATTTGCCCATCATTTGCACATGAGTGATATTTATTGACTATTACACGACTGTAACTCTGAAATTGGTTATGACCTGATTTACGCTTCTAGAGGTTACTTTCTATGCATGAATCGCAGTAAAAAAAATTCTTAAATGTTTTCTTTTATTTTGTAATATTCTTAAAATATATGACATGAGGCGGGTACTACCCTTAAGCTTTAAGTTGTATCTTTGCTTGTGACCACTTTAAAATAGTTTGTTTAGGATTTTTATCTGGTTGATGAGATTTGTGTAATAGAAGTTTTAACTTTTGTCTTTTGACGTCCTTCTAGGCAGAATATTATACTGTTCATTGTCATTTGTTCTGTTATATAACTTAAGTTGCTGAAGGGAGGGAGATTAAGAGAGCTGACTGTATCAGTAGTCTTATTGGTAATGGAAAACCTGTGTCAACACAGAAATTTTGATGTCCAATTAGAAATATATTCTCTTCTATCTATGTTGCCTTGAGCTGACTGCTGACACAAGATATATATTTTCAGGTTTGGGTTGACGACCGTGTATCTTTTTGCCATTCAGTTTTTTACACAGCTTGGGGGCAAGGTCTCTGTCAAGCTTATTAATTACGAAAATAATGAAAACAGAGAAAAAAGAGCCGACAGTTTGGTATACAAGGTATTGAGAGGAATAAAATCTCTCCTTAGTGAGCACTTTCTTATCATCTGTTACCAAAGTCTCAGCACATCATGGACTTAATTCTGTTGCAGGTATTTGGTCTTTATTTCATGCAGTCATATATTGGAGTCTTCTACCATGCTCTTTTACACCGCAACTTTTTGACTCTTCGCACAGTTTTGATTCAGCGGCTGCTTGTTTCTGAGGTGAAATGTCACTACTTATTTGCCACTGTTCTTATCTCATCTCTTTGTCTTATTCTTGTATGTTGGTCTTTTTTTCTAGGTATTGGAAAACTTGGTGGAAAATACTTTACCATATTTGAAGTACAGTTATAAAAAATTTAGAGTCCGGTAAGAGTATATCTCTGTATTATTTTCTCCTGGATAGTTCCTTTTTAATTATCCTTTAAGTTTACCTATCATCTTAGCTTAAAATGACTGTTTCATGTGGTTTGAAGAAGCAAGAAGAAACGTGAAAAAGGATCATCAACCGGGAGAATCCAATTTTCTTCTAGGGTGGAAAAGGAGTACCTGAAACCGTCTTATTCTGCAAGCATTGGTATGGAGCTTGAAGATGGACTTTTTGATGGTATCATCCTAATTCTACTAAACTTTTGAGTTACAAAAATATTTATTTGTTTATATTTTGAAGCAATCACATCTTGAGCATCTGTATATATCTGTGTACTTCTTGCTTATTACAACTTTGATTGATATATGCAGACTTTCTAGAGTTAACACTGCAGTTTGGAATGATCATGATGTTTGCTTGTGCACTTCCCCCTGCTTTTGCCTTTGCTGCTGTGGTATTGTGTGTCTCTTTTTACTTTTACCAAGGAGTTCAACTGTTTTAGGTTTTATATGGTTTATCCTATGTAGTAGATTAATGATTAGTTGCACTTGACACAGAACAACTTAACCGAAATTAGGACAGATGCATTGAAGCTTCTTGTCATGCATAAGAGGCCAATTCCTCGTGTTTCCATAACAATTGGTGCTTGGCTGAACATATTTCAGGTAGCTTTTGTTTTGTGGTTGCATTAGCTTTTCTTGCAAGACAACCAGCTGTGTATAATTTAAAGGGTCTAAGAGTATACGGCGGCTGGCCGGTCTCTATTTGATTTTGGTGAAAGGGCTGTCATGTCTTGTTATATCAGCTTTTATGGTCATATATCTGATATGAGGTGGTATCAAATTGCAGTTTCTTGTAGTTACATCGATATGCACCAACTGCGCCCTGTTAGTATGGTTATATGATCATGAAGGGAAATGGAATATAGAGCCTGGCCTAGCTGCAATTTTGATTATGGAACATATCCTCCTGTTGATCAAGTTTGGTTTTTCTCGCTTTGTTCCTGAGGTGACTTTTTCACTGATGTGAACGCTTGCTGTAATCTCTTCCTGTAATTAGAATATGTTATTGTTAAAATGAACATGTCGATCATCTTATATAATTATTTAATCATGTCTCCAGGAACCTGCTTGGGTACAGGCAAACCGCGTGAAAAATGCAACAGAGGCCGAATACTTGTGCTCCAAACAGCTTTTGAGGAACATTTCTGGAGGAGAGAGGGCAGGAGGTGTTACTGCTGCAGCCAAGAAGACAGAATAAAGTTGGAGGTAGGCGGTTTTTGGTAGTTTCTGGGAAGTGTAAAAACAATAGCCCTTCTCCAAAACCTGATCTTTTGGGTCGGATAATTTTCAGTTCAGCATGCAGTCACCAAGATTGTTCCCCAGTTTTTGTTTTGTTTTTGTTCTGTGTTGGTATAGACGTATAGTGAAAATGTAGAGGTTTGAATGTAGATGTGTAGTACCATACAAGTTGATACAAGTTTTCTCTTGATTAATGTAGATCTGTTATCTGTTTTGTATTTACAAAAGAGTAGAAAGACATAACAGCTATTTACATATTTCTTGTGAGCAAGTTTGGTCATCGAGTCTTATAAATTTCTAGTATTTGCAATTTTGCGTAGATGTATCCGCTGCCAAATCCATCATCTCTGGGCTTATATGTACGTCTAATAGCAGAGAAGAATTTTAGTTGCATGGTAGCAACTTGCAACTCATTCTCGATCTTGATCTTCAGTTCTTAAGAGCACTAAGTTCCGTGACTCATTTAGCCACGAGAGCTTCCGAACCGACCACTGACCTGGCGGGCATAGGCGGCAATAGCTTTAGCCCATCTCTTGATCCCAGCCTTCAACTTCTCTGAATCCCTTTGCTCGAGTGACTTTCCTTGTTCTCCTGCAACATCCAGGAATGAAAATCAACGATCAAATCGACCCCCGCGCTTTGCTGCAACCACAGTGCGCTTTCCGGCACCGCCATGGTCAAGAGAAGGACTCTTCTTGACAGACATGGCTGTCGTGGGGGTTTGAGGCAGCAAAACCAGTGGTTATATCATTCATTTTGCGATTGCTGCTAATTTATAAGGCCAAGAGAATTGTATTGAAGCAAGTAACATGGTATTCTAATGCGTGTGAGAATTCTATTGACTTGACTTGTTCTTCAATTATATTGTTGACTTTACTTAATAAGTTCTTTGCACGATTGGATGTAGCAGCTTCATGGAGAGAGAAGCATATTTATGCGTGCTCACCAAGGTTTTCGAGTACGGAAAATATCTGCGTACCTTCCAAGACCTCAATCTGCGACTCTTCCTCTTTGTCTTCATCTCTTTGAAGTCAACATAGTTTGGCAGCTTTATTTGGCTAATGTTTTTGGTTTCGTCTAGAATATAATTTGGTTGGTATTAGACGTCGTGTTGATTAATTATGGCTATGGAACTTAAATCGTAAGGGATGGTTCCCAACCAAAATAGTCACCAAATTGAGGTAAGGGACTTAGGTACGTAGAAGCTAGTACCAGTGCTCCGCTTTAATTAAAAAGTCACGAAAGAAAAAGAAATTAAAAAACTGGGGCAAGTTTCGAACCTCCGACCCCATTGCCACTTCAATTAATAAGGCTTGTGTTTAGGCATTCCACCAACTACATTTGATTACGATTGGATCATGTTTAATATATATACAACAACTTATTTTCAACTCAAAAAAAAATTCGGGCTTGTGCGGCCGCACCGCCTTGACTGCCCCAGGCCAGCACTGTTGGACACATTAATCAACTCTGCATTGTACCTTACCTCTTATGTAAAGAAATTTGAAACATAAAACTTTATGTTTGAGTTTGCTCGATCAGCCCATTTGGTTCTCGTAAAAATATCGAAATACCATTTTTATCATATGTTATAAGCATCGGGTACTAATGTTTAATGAAGTTGGAATGACTAAAATTAAAAATGACGTACTTTTTAAAGTAAGGAAAAGTTCAATTTAATAAATCTATGTCATTAATTAACAAAGTTGGTGTTTTTTTTTAAAGAGCCTTACCCCGAAGGGAGCCCTTCCAAAATTTCTCGAGGGCATAGGGCTGAACCGAGGCCCAGGAGGGGGTTTGGAAGTTTATGACGTTCAATTTAGTACGTGCATGACATGCACGTATTCGATCTGCCCAATCATGTAGGAATCTGAATTAATTATACCACCTAGGGTTCACTTTTTAATTTATTACACACTTTTTTCAAATAGAGAATTGGGAAGAGGATTGTATACACCATGGAGGAGTGCGAGCACCAGTGATTATTTTAATATTATAAATCAATATCAGTCATTAATATGTGAGCTCGGTTATCAATGATAATTTGATTTTAAACAGTCAACTATCAACATAACAGTCAACCAATCAATTATATATTAAATGAAAATAAAAATATAATAATTATATAACCCAATCAAGTATAATTAAGTTGTTCGAGAGCCAATTAAAGTTTTGTCTATTAACTTCTTATTTGATGTTCTTTAATAAATTACTACTCAATTGGTGATTTATAATTTATTTATTTTTAATTACTGTACGTTGCTTACATGAAATAAAAATAAATAAATAAATAAATACATGTTAATTATTATATTTGATTTTGCAGGTTTCAATAGTGATATATATATATATATATATATATATATGTTTTTAAGTCGCATAAAGACTCAAATGTTATATTGAGTCGTAATCTAACTCATAATTTCTCACTTACGAAAAAGAGATTATGTCACTATATAAAATAATTGACATTGTGGCTAATTAGATTCTTATTTAATTGGCTGATCCAAGAAAAGTAATTGTAATTATGACAAAATTTACTAAATTTTCTTACAACATGCATGTGTTTTGAACTAGTTTTTTTGTTTTTGAAAAATCTAATAAGAAAGTGCTATGTAGAGTACAAACTATCTATATACTTGTAACATCCTTAAATTATGAATAGTAAAAATTCAAATATAGGATATTAATACTATGATATAAATAAATGAAATTATGTTACAACACCTGAATATTTTTACCAAGTTTATCAAACCACTTGGATTACAAACTGTAAACATAAACATAATTACATGAATGTAAAGATGTATTGTTTTGATCTCTCACAAGCCTCACCGAAAATAGGAAAAATGAACATATCCAAGCTTAAACAGTTCAATTGACGAAGAACGTAAAATCGGTATTATTCACATACCCTAGAAATTGAAATCGTCGAATTCTCCTTGTGTGTTTTTAAAATAGATAAAATTGTTTTATAAGGTTTATATACATCCTACAAGCTTCAAAACACAAGAAGAATCACCTTGAGTGGCTGCCGGAGGAGGGAGTTCTCCTCACTTCTTCAAAACGGGACAACATCATTGTTTCTTTATTTCTGAGATTCAAAGAGCTCGAATCTCTCCCAAACACTAACCCAAATCGATAGGGGATGAAGAGTGGGTTCCAACACCATCGGTCTCACTTAATTCCATTGTCGGACGATGAAGATATGGCCGGAGAAAGATCCAGCAACCAAGACGGAAATATCGCGTGAACAGTATCAAAGCTGGTTTGGAAAAAAAACTAATTTCCTTAATTTCTAATTTCCTCTCCTTCCTTTTATACTGTTTCTAAAATCGGAAATCAAACTTATGTTGCAAACAACTTCTACATACAACATCTGATTAAAGCGTGTTACACATCTACAAACTCGTATTGACGAGCCCTACAACTTTCGTGAATGAGGTTTTTTGAAACGAGTGACTGATCAAAAGTCAACTCTTAAGTCAATTGAAGTTAACCCAATATCGACTTATTGGTTATTGAACCAATTTCTACTTTAAATGAAAACGATTCAAAAGGCATAGAATATGGATATAACCAAAATAATATTTCATTAATCTCAAGAAAATGTAAATCAAAATTCGGGTTCTTACAATATTAGACAGAGTGAGTCTTTACCATTCATTATATTCTCAACTATTTAATCACCAATTAGTTGGTTTTCTTAGTACGTATTATTATAAAATACAATATGTTATAAGTAGAATGTTGTGAAGTCGACTCATGCAAAATTCGTTGTAGCATTTAAATTATTTATTTGGTAAAGAGAAAAATAGAATAGACGTTGTACTTAGTTAGGGTGATCAAATAAAATTTTAATAAAGAACAAAATTAGTTAATGGCATAGCCCAAAAAATATTATATAAAATAGTTGAGTTATCGACTTATCGTGGGTTGAAAAGTGCATCTCTAATTGTGATAATGTAGGTATATATTTCGATACACAAAAATTATGCAATTTTAATGACATATAGAAAAATTAAACAATTGTTTCAGAATGAAATAATTATGTATTATTGAATGATATTGGAGCCTATATATAGGCATTACAAAACCACAATCCCGTAGGATTCGGAGTCCTAATATATTACGGAGATGTTAATCTATCTCCTAACAGGAAACCTATTAGGCTAAGACACATACAAGGGTAGAATAGTAATTCTCCCGGAACACTCCCCCTTGTGTCGCATGACTAGGTTGCATGGTGCACACATCGTTGCCTCGTTAAAAACCTTGTCAAGCAAAATAAAAATCTTTTGGGTAAAAACAAAAGCTTGATCGAAGGGAAAAAGAGCACAACGCACCGTCTACATTTGATAGCATAATCTGAGGTAGACTCCCCCTAAAGTCTACGAAACAACTCCCCTTGATTAGGGTCATAATCATGGAGTACAAAGAACAACGTATACAACGTTCATTACATGCTTCTCAAACGTAGTCTTGGGCCAATGATTAATCATTAATCTAGCCACACATCCTTAGATCATATATGCTATACTTAGCCAAACTTAGATCTTAGGAAACAAGATTGCATAACAACTCAAAACAAGAGTTTGCAATGAAAATCAGATTCTCTGATAGAATGACCTTCACTCACTTAAACGGCCATAACTTCTTCGTCAAAATAGGTATCAGTGAACCGTAAAATGTTCTGAAAAGTAGACACCCGTGGCTTTCCAGTGACATAAGGTTCACAACCTAATCTGATCGAAGCAGTTCATAGTGCTCTGTCGAAGTTGACTGACTATCAAAACAACATATATGAATCTATAGCTCATTGAATCTCTTCATCATCTATACTTAGACGGAATATAGAATCAAGAACTAGCTTTCATATGAACACATATGGGTATGAGTTCTTGCAACCGATTGTACTACGTTCTCTCGAACGTCGCAATCTGATTACATAAGCTCTATGTGGTCTGGAGGCACTTAAAGTCCCTCGGGCACTCTCATATCTGCGTCAAGATCCCTTTACAGATATTCTATGACCACTATCATATGCTGCAAATCAGTTTTCATGGACACTACTACTGATCAAGTAGCGGAAAGCAATTATGTCCATAACGAGAGAATATAACTCATCGTAGTTAATACTAGGATAATGAGACAATGTTTGCGCCATAAGTTCTGCATATATCGCATGACTTCATCTTGCTCATTTCACTTACGAACAACGATTAACATAACAAGTATAGTTCAGCCTGTATTGATTCTTTCCACTTCGGTCAAGTTGTTCATCGTTGATACTTTACAACGGAATAAGAGCATCAGCGAATACATCATCAATCATGAGAGATCAATCCATTAAACACATGCGCACGCTGTATACGATCAATTTGTGAGAATTCTATTTTTCTCTAACGTCAACAAAATGAGTCTGTAGCGTCCCACAGAAACTTAGTTGATACACATGTTTAGAGAATATCTCTTGATGATAGGCAAAATACTTGTGCCTACGCACTTCGCTTCTTTCTGGTTTTGATTCCAGAGAATCATGGTCTCCCCCTCATCTAGGCAGGAGCCAAGACCGAAGCTATGACCCTTACAAGTCCATCTTTGCGTTTGCCGCCCTTGTTTTGTGGTGCAATACCACGGGCGCCGACAACACTACAACGTACGATGGTGTCATCGCCGGCTTCCTTCCCACTGTTAGGGATGGTGCCAACGGTGCTAGGACCAGGTCATATGAAATTCTCTCATATTCTGAGAGTTCCAAACTTACCGGCACATCACAGCATTTATGTGCGATCTCGTCACTTTCGCAATATCGGTAAAGTCATTGAGCATCGAATCTTTGACTTTCTGGAGGTAGATAATGCGTTGCACATTTGTTCTTTTTGAGTAGTGCGGGATCTTAATGAGACATAGTGCCACACCACGTCAATTTCTGGCGTTAAAACCGGAATAGGAGCATTTCATATCTCCCCCTAACGACGGGAAGTATGTCTCATCAAAGTGACCGTCTGCTAATATCGCAGGATAGAGATCAACGGTTGTAGATTGGAAATAGCGGACAAGTGTTGGTGATTCATAAATCATAACCAACCAGAATACTTAATCGTTTCAAGTTGACCCATTGAGATAACTACAATAGAGGCACATAAACAACTTTAACCAAATAGGCATTTAATGAAAAGAACGTTGAGATTGTATCCAGTAACCATCTGGTACGCACTAAACGCATGGCAAGTTGTGAGTCTAAAACGAATAAGTGTCGTTACATGCAACATCATTACATATCCCTATGCAAAAATCGGCAGGTTAGTACCCGTAACCAAGTCCGAGCTCTTCTAGATCGTACAATGAATGAACATGAGGAATAATATGTTCAACGACGATCCCAGTAGATATGCAAAATGAAATCATCAAAGTCGTGGAGGTGAACTCTCCAACAGTATCCAATCAAATAGATTTGAGAGGATAGGAAGGGTGGTGAGCCCTTAGTATGATGAGCATAGCTAAAAACTTTAGCGAATGCAGCGTTTCTTGTGGAAAGCAAAGCGACGTGTGACCAACGCGTCGATGCTCTTAACATATACCATAAAAATACCGAAAAATGTCTGTATTCGGTTGGATAGGATCCACTAATGTCACCTTAAATACTTTGTAAGAATGGAATGTTCTCGGTTGGAGCCTTATCAAATAAGGACTTCCTTGAAATCTAGCAAAAGAACAAGCTTTGGAAAATGAGCGATGGACATCAGAGATTGTCATGGAGGCATTAGAAAACACGGGAGGCATCACAAGCTCCGAGAGGGGTAGGCTCGGCCTCATCGTGCATGGCACGGATAGGCACGGCCTCACCGTGTGGAGCACGGGTGAGGTGATCCTCTAATCGCTTCGTGAACATGAAAAATAGATGATCATGTGAATTTCAAAGAACTCGAATCATCATATCTTGTTCAAAATGACCAAAAAATGAGCATGTCAAAACCGAGGAGACAGCAAAACCAAACCCATGATTCAAAGAATCTTGAGTTACATAAAGCTACTGCTGCAGGCAAACAAAACTATCTCTGCAGGCTAACAAAGCTACTGTCTAAGCTTGAAAAAGCTACTGTCAATGAAATCTGACAGATTTATTCCTCTCCATTCTTAACACAAATATCAAGATAAAAATCCATCATTGGCATATATGGCCTTTTAAAACTTAGCAAGGCACGAAGATATAGAACACAATCTCCGCACGAGATCCGTAAAACAACTACATGCGCCGTAGGACAGTGTTGGTGGTTACGCAATTAGCAAGATACTCGATTTCATGGCGGGACATGCTCAAAATAAAATTAAGAGAGTCAACAACGCGATGAACTTCTCTAGACAATACGCCGTAGAATATTGTAATAGGGGGGATTGAAACAAATGTGCAATCTCGTCGGGCGTATCACATGGCAATAGAATTACATTCTTCAACTTAAGAGTTGGAAAAACATGGTATTGGAGCAGTTGAATACCAAACAATTTGGGTGGTAAAGACCATCCAATTGGTGCGGGTGGTCACTAATAATAATAAAATCTTTTGAGCTATGAAATGACTTGGAGAAAACCGGAAAATTAACCGGAAAACCATGTTAAAATAACTCAAAACCGGGTGAAATTTGGACTAGGAAAACGTGGCAGCAAGGACTGCTGAAATATGCCGGAAAAATGACGAGAAACGACGAAAAAATCGTCAGAAAAAATCGTCGGAAACCGGCGGCACCGATTGCCGGAAAACCGCCCGGCGGCGACCGGAAACTGACTGGTATGGAGGCCGGAACTTTAGGTCCGACAAAGGACGCCGGTAGGAACCAGGTGGCGGTGCCGGAAATGCCAGAATATGGCCGGAAGGCGGCGAATACGCCGGAAAACGTTCCGGAAAAGCCGGAACAGTAACCAGGAAAAACGACGTCAATTTTGACGTTCTGAGGTCCGTTTTCCAAATTTGAAGGTCCAAAATCACAATGTAGTGCTACTGGGGTCCCATGTAACCCAAAAGCGGCCAATTTAAAAACAACGTGAGTTGCAAACGTTGACCATACATGCTAAGTCAAGGCAAATAAAATTCTCACGATTCCATTTTGTAAACAAGAAATACGAGAATTTTATAGAATATGCCAATATTTAATACAACACAACCAAACTTCCAATTCCAATAGACGACTTAAGGTAAAGTCGAGCAAGAAACATGGCAATGCCAACGTCATACTTGAAAAATAGTAAGCAGAAAACATAGTCAAAATGAATGACTTATCAAAAATCCGTAGCAACAAAATCTTACATATCGGATCGGGCGGAGCCTTAGCCTGAGGCTCAAAATGTTTGCTTACTTGAGAATGGAAGAATGTTACTTTTCCATCTCCAAAATTCCCTCAAGAAATAGATATAGGTGCCAAAAATGACATGTGTTTCTCGGGTATGGTTCAAGGTCAACTCTGGTAATACAACGTCATAAACGTTTATTAAATCACTTGAAGTGTGTCCCATAGAATTCGTTATTTTTGGGATCTTTTGTCAGCAAATAGTGCTGCTTCAGAGTAATGAATTTCAACTCAAATAAATGAGTACGTAGACCTTGAGATTATCTTTTAGAGACATGAGTTTAAGAAAACTCAAACATTCAAATAACAGTCGTGAGGACGACATATCCATAAGAAACGAGGGTTGTATAGGTTCGAATAATAGAAACTATTCAAGTATGTAACCAGAATTAGAAAGAGTTGTGCTGTATATGGTCACAAAATAATCGATGCATATCAGCGATTCTCATGATCGCACCCAACACAGCGGTGTACTTAGACAACCACACGAAATCGATTTCTTCCCTTTAAATAATAACGTGACTCCCCCAGGACCGTCACACGAAAAACTTCGACCAAGAAGGGAATCATATCCCTCTTTGGTCTCATCGGTGTTATAAGAAAGGCCGGAAAAGATGACATGAAAAAGGCTAATAGCGCCCGATAATTTATATATATATATATATGTTCAAAAGCAGTAACTTTAAGAAAAACATACTTGTTGGTCTGCCAAATAGACCGCATATAATTAAATTGCTCTGCAAATCGATCGTCATGCATGAAGTTGCTTGATGAATTCCTTTTCGATCTTCGTCCGATGACATAAAAATCTTGGGAGGATACGATCGAAATCGTATGTAGATGACAAAAGTATCGTCCCTCTCGGCATGAATGTCATCACCATAGTACGACGAGCAATGATTTTACCTATACGAGCACGTGAAATGTCGTTAGAAATAAAAACGTGCCAATGAACATTTAAATAATGAAATAGGAAAAAGGAAAAGAAAATATAGTATGAAGCCCAAAGGGCTATTGTGCTTGGCAAGCCATAGGCCCAAAATGATAGAGAAGACGGGAGTAGCTTCTCTTGAGCGAAGAGTTTGCTTGTGCAGTTCGCGTTTCTTGCGGGGCAAAAAGGTGTTTTTGCGGAGCGAATGCGAAAAAGACCCTGCGGGGCTGCGTGCAGGGGCTGTAGGGGGGTTGCATGGGCTGCAAGGGGCTGTGTGCAGGGGCTGTAGGGCTGCGGGGCAGGATCTGCGTGCGGGGCTGCGGGGGTAGTAGCGGGAGGGCTGCAGCGACGGCGAGCAGGGGCTGCGCCGACGAGGAACGCCGACAGGAAGATGCCGGAGGCCGGAGACGACAGCGGTCGGCGGTGGAGAAGAGAAAAAATTTCTAGGGCTCTAAAAGTTCAGGGTTTTAGGGCAAAGTGCATGATAACGTGTTTCAGGATGAAATAATTGTGTATTATTGAATGATATGAGGGCATATATATAGGCATTACAAAACCACAATCCCGTAGGATTCGGAGTCCTAATCTATTACGAAGATGCTAATCTATCTCCTAACAGGAAACCTATTAGGCTAAGACACACACAAGGGTAGAATAGTAATTCTCCCGGAACAACAATAGTTTTTTATTTTAAAAAGGAAAACATTAAACAGTAATAAGTTATAATATGAATACATTAAAAAAATTCTACTAACCATATTTGAATATTCAAATTGAAATTTAAAAGAGAGGCAGTAATTATTGTTATGGAAGTAAGAAGAAGTAAAAGTTAATCTAAAAACCTAGAATATTAAATTCATGTTTTGCATTGGTGGATGTAAAAAGTTAAAAAAACCTAGCAACTGAATTTTGATCTTTTTTTTTTGCACTGAAATTTGACTAACGTCCGTTTAATAAACCAACAACCACATCACCTATATCTTCTGGTGCCCACACTCCGTGGTGCACAGAATAGACTCTCTACAGAATTGCAACAAGCTTCTAGGGTAGGGTAGTAGTAATAGTTTCGGTAACTTCCGACCAAAAACAGTATTGGTAACGACATATAGGATACCAAGGCGATGTTTGGTACATGGGGCTCTCATAGCCCAGCTTATTTCCTTCTAGAGTGCTGCCTTATTGTAGCTTGGCTTGTAAGAAATTTGTGGACTTATCACATGTTTAGTTAAGTAAACAACAATCGATAATTGATGTAGACTATGTAATAAGAATATGGAAAAGAACTAAATTCTAGTTACCTAATTAATATGTATATCTATTGATATGGGATATAAATCTATTTACTTGATTATTAATCTAATACAAGTTACGATATCATTATAATTCTTACAAGTGAAGTTATGTTTAATTGAACTTCCTTTATGGGAGGGGTTCAAGACAAAACTCAACTTATACATAAGAATGTGCAGGTCTCTCCAACCTCTACAACATAATGCATAAGTTCTTGCCTCATTCATAAGAAGCTCGAAACCTTAGAGGATTGTAGAAGACTTGTACATAAGACTTCATGACGTCTTCAATAAACTACTCAGGTATTATGTATTAATCCTATTTCGGTAATCATATATGTGAATACAATTGTGTCTATACTCTTGTGAATGATCTTGGCATCAGATTTTTTTCATGGCTTATTCTTCTATAAGCCTGATCTATGTTTGGCGCTGATGGGACTAACAACAGCATATTATCTTTCCCCAAATATAGTAGTATAGCAATACTACATGAACATCAACGAATTTCCTAGAAAAAAGCACTACATCATGCAATTATTCCATTCCACTGATCTTCACAATAACCATGGTTGCAGATTCAATCACACCCATCTCACTTTGGCAACAAACCTTATTTATATAACTTTTTTTTCATAAAGAAATATTTAGAATTAGAACTATGAGCAAAACCCAATCAAGCATTTCCCATTATCGAAATATAATTATGACAACATGGAGCATCAGTTGTACAGCTTCACCATCCTCCTACCAAGCCTAATTCCATGCTTTCTATAGAGATTGAACCAAATAAGAAGATTATCTAGAAACCTACACCAATTTTATTTATCTCTCCATTTTTTTCATATGATCGATAGCAAAGATTGACGAAGATGAATACCCATAATCTTTTGATTCATAAAATCGATTGGAGCAAAAAACCTAGTGAGTGATGAATACCTAGACAACAAGAAAAAGCCCATGAGCAAAGCTTCCAAATAAACTCCTCAACACAACCAATCAGAACCCGTACAGAAACAAGAGTGTTGAAAGAGAAAAACCCAAGCAGAAAATTGATTAATTTAGCCAAAATTGGTGTTGAAAAAAGAAAAAAAATAGGTGAGGAAGAGGCGACGCAAGACCATGAGGAGAAGTGAGTAAATAGCCAAGCTGATATGTCTTGGATAGTCTCAAGAAAATCAGTGGCTTTGTGTAGGGGTGGGCATGGGACGGGATGGGACAGGACGGGACGGGACGGGATAAATCCCACCTTCCTATGAAGTTAAATAAAAACCTATATTTTTACTTTTTCATTAACAAAATAACATTTAATAATGAAATTTTAACAAAAAATGCATATTATGTTCAAAATATTATAATTTATCATTACTATTTGAGTTGATATAATTTGGAGTTATTAAGAACATAAATTAGTTTCATTTTGATACAAATATATAAGAATTTTTAAGTTTTCATTAAAGGTGGAACGAGACGGGACGAATCGGGATATAAATTATTCGTCTCATGTCCCGTTCTTATAAATTTCAGGACGAGATCGGAACAGAATCGAGATTTCCATTTTTTATGACCACTCCTAACTTTGTGTAAGGAGGTATTTTGGTGGGGCCACGGACTACATAACATCACCTAAAACAACTCCTGTTGAGCCAAACGTGGGTTTAGCTCTATTTAAGAAAATAAGGCAATCAAATCCCATGCAGTCCAATGTACCAAACATCCCCCAAAAACAATCGTTCTTTGCTTGGTCACTCTTACCACGCATCTAGCTACAGAACAATTCCATATCCAGATTATACATGAACCTTTGATTTTTATGTAATTAATATCTTTTGCTGTATATTTGTTTAAACCACATATTTCTTTCTACTATCGACCCACTACACTAAAAACGTGAGGTTCGCCCTAAACCACTTCACCTGGCCTGTTTTCTGGCTACGGATCGAGCTTCAAAACCATACCTGACGCCCATTGGTTTAGCAAAACCACCTCTCTAGAACTCTCCATTTCTCCTATAAATGTGACGTACAAATCGAGTCAGTAGCCACACAACGAATTCATTCGTCATTTGCTATCATCTGATTAGGTTTTGGTGAGTGAATAATGGTGAGGGCATATCATCAGGCGTCTGAAGGCTTAGAAGAAGAGGTAGATCACGGTGCTATACTTAGATCTTCTATCAATCTATCTGTTGCGCTAGAGTTCTGATCGAAAATCGAATCTATGATTTACCAAATTTAGGTATTGCATCTTTCCGATTCTTTTCTAATTCTCATGTGTGTATTTTGCGGATAGTTAGCACTCTGATACTAATGCAGACCATATTTTCTTGACTTCCTCTGTCAGTCCGTAGACGAAGGGATGAAGAGGTCACTGGTGAAGTTGCATGGGAGTGAGCCCAACTATTGGAATGAAGATACCTTACTAAGAGGTAATTCTAGCAATGGAGGGCTAATTCCCTCTGTTGGATATATATGCACCAGATCTAAAAGTGGATGTCATCCACTTTAAGATCAAAGTGGCCGAATTTGTTGTATTTCTCAGGTTCCTTTTCCGAACTCATACCCTTTCCCCAAGTTCGGTCAAAAGTGATACAGCAACCGGAGACGATCAAGCCGACCGCAACTCATCTACTATCGACTCACTAGAATAACAAGTTGGAGTTTGGTATTCGAACCTGAGTTTAATAATATGGTAATCGTATTGCTAAATGTAACCAATCTTAGAAATGCACGACCGTGTGTTCGCAAGAGTGTTCACTGTTGGTCTAGGGAATCCAATTGCTAAATGTAGCCAATCTTAGA